>NC_135502.1:25549642-25649642 GCF_052857255.1 Amblyomma americanum | reverse complement strand
AGTGCTGCGAAAAGATCGTGTGACGCCAGCGCCTCTGTGTGACACGTGCTCATAGGTATGGCTATCGTTCTGTCTTATAGCGGAGAAGCTACGCTGTGCGTTATTTGTAACGGCTTCTACGCTTGAGTCGTAATATTTAAAATTCATTACTATTTTCTGTGCTTTTTTTCTGTTTGTCAATAGTTTGCGCGAGTACATGATATATCGTCTCTACAATTAGGCTGGAGACAGCACAGTGATGTACAATAATTGGTTCATTCAGAGATATACACATTGGAATTTCGGATCTACTCCAGGAAAACAAACCAATGCCCTCCTGGGAACCAATGACAAAGTACGGTTATTCTTCATAAGGACAGGTGTCTTCTGGGGGATAATTTTTTTCCGTGAGGGAAGTTAAACACGAAAGCTATAAAAACGCGGTCCATTCCTTCTGAAATGCGGTGCATAAAAACATATGGCGTGTGTACAAACGAGTGGTGGGTAATTCATTGTGATTAATAATGCGTGCTGCCGAGGAGGCTGAGCCCGTATTCCTTCCGCAGTGGAAAAGGACGACTACAACATTTGGAACAGGAATGGCAGCTACGAATTTCCTAATGCTTTTCATATTTCTGTTGGTTTAGAAGGAGTGAGAAATGAGCGAAATATCCAGCTTGTCAGTGCACACGGTTCATTACTTAACTTCAAGATTACAAACGCTATTTAGAAATAGCACATTTGACATTCACAATAAGCATGTCATGTAACGCACACACACAAAAAAAAATACTTGATCGATTTGCGTAGCACGTACGGCTTTGAATTTTCGAGGACGCTACCTTCCTTCTGCGCCTTCTTAACCCTTGATATTTTTTTGTAGATTTTGGGTGTTCGCACTTCTCACTCGCCCGGCTTTGATGGGGTGCCTTATTGTGCAATCCTATTCTACAACGCATCTATGTTCCTTCTGCCTTGCCGCAAGTATCAAATTCAACCTTTTATTTGTTTTTGTCTCAGAGAGCAGCAAACAACCCGAATTAATGGAAGGCTACAACAATTATTCAATTTACTCTAAGATTAGGAAAATAAGCAGAAATCTTTATAGAAAATTTATTGTTTCAACGTTAGCAACGTGTGCCTACGCTACTCAGTGTTCACTTGCCCTAGCCTGCGGACATTCAACTCCACGGCTCAACATTCTATGGTGAAAAAATCGCTGAGTATTAGTGATAAATAAAAAGGTTTGAGGGTTCAGTCTTGCACTTGGTTTGTAAGTAAGCAGACTTGCAGCTAGTAGTTCGGTTACAGCGCTATTCCATGTGCGTTGGGAATTTGATTGGGGCATCTGCTCTAAGGTTCCAAATTTCACATGTGGCGCAGTGCTGATTCCTGTTCAAGGATAAACAGTTCTGTTTACTTTCAGTTGAATGGACTAGAGCCGCTTTTCGTTCTTTTCATTTTTTTTACAATGAGCAAACATTTCTATAAGAAGTCCATATCCAAGGAAGTCCGCTCAGTTGCGCGAACATGCAAAGCTGAAAAGTAATATTTCTTGACATTAAATCACAAACAGAGAGGAAGACTCAGTTTCATTAAGATTTGTTCATATGTACGTCGCGTAACATATACGTAAACAACCTGCACTGAGGTGAGAGTTAAATCCAGGTGACGAGCAGATAGGTGCTGAGGACATCAGTGGGACACTGCAGTAATCGCATCGAGCACCAAAGACGCTTCGTTGTCGATACGCGAACTATATTTCAGTCGCGTAGGTGTTTACAAGTATTTATACTTCCAAAGCGACTTCGCGATACTGCATGTTATCCGATTTGATTTGATAAATTGTTTTCGTTTCGACAGTACACAGACTGAAAATCGAGGGAAAGCAAGTTAAAGGCGTCTAGAAAGGCCTGAGAGAGGCCTGCTCTCCCCATGTAAAATAAAACAAAGTGAAAGTTGGCAATGGTACCAAAATTCTATAAGTAGTACAAAATACACTGCAGCAGTCATAGTGAGTAGGAAACGATGAGATCAGTCATGCATAATGCTAAACTCAACTCAACTAACCTGGTTTGGTTGAGAAGACACCACAATTACCTATAACAGAAATAATCGTGAACAGTTTTCCTATATCTGGCCTGGGACATATTTTGTAGCGACAATTCAGTTAATTAAGGGTAGGTGAATGAGGAATTATGTGTGTTAGTTGTTAGAACCCGTAGTTTGCACGAAATTTGGATGCATGGTATTGAGGGTACCTAAAACTGTGTGATGTTTCGGGCAATTGAATATATGGTCTCAAAAGTCAGCCTGTTTTCTTTTATAAGGTTTCTAACATGACTAGCAAGTTTCTTATAGTCAGCGGCCGTGATGGTAAGCAATCTATGATTGAGAAAGGAAGGTTTCATGGCCTCACTGTAATGTAAATTATCAATCGCTCGTATAGCTTTTTTTTTTGCACAGTCAGTACTTTCACAAGTTTGAATGAGGTAATCGTCCCCAGATCAGCAAACAATATTGTACATGTGAAAACACAGACATAAATAAATTTATTTTACATTTTACAGGTGAATTGTGCGAAATTTGTTTAGGATACCAACAGAGCGAGCCGCTTTAGTGTCGACGTAACCTATGTGTTCTGCCCAGAGTAAGTGCTCTTCAAAAATAACTTTAAGGATCATTGTAGAACTGACACGAGTTATCCCGGTTTGTTAGAAATGAGTTCGGAAGCTATTCAGAATTTTGTTATTTTTGGCTCTGGACAATAGATATATGCTATCCAGTCAGACTGGACCGCATTGTTATGCCGAATATGCGTTTGCCGAAGCAAATATTAATCGATTCAGAATATAAGGCATTCACCTCCAGGCATTTTATATCAAACTTATAATTTACACTTTCGTTACTGACTGTGAGAAAGTAGCATGCCCAACATTCTCGGACAAAAATTTTGAAAATTAGAAAAATGTCAGACACTGTTATAGAAATATTAAACGTAATGACCCATTTTTCTGATATATAGAAAAATCTGTCTTTTAAAGAGTTTCCATCAATCGCTTCGAGAAGTTAAGACCGCTATAGAAAACCAAAGGGGAACGCTTTTGGCGACGGCAGAAACGTTAATAGAAAACAAAAGGCACGACTGCATTCGGATGATTTGAACATATATTGGTGTCTATGGTGAAATCTTACGTTATATGAAGAATTTAGTTCATAAATGGTTTCCTGCTCAAAACTGATTTTGTCCGGAATTGTTGAGTATGTTAAAATCAGGCGGGGCCATCCTCGCACGCTTGTCCATCTTGGAAAATAAATCCGCAACCGTACAGCTATAGGCTTCATGGTGATATTCAAAGATCTTTCGGGTCAATCAAAGAGTGAAGAATATTAAATATAATTGACGTCTACATCAGCAGTTTAGTCGACGCTAGCGTGCATACATTCGTGCATTCCTTCTGATATAATTACTCGCTGTATATGGATGCTACTAGATCAGATGAACACAATCATGTAACCGGTAGAATATTTCTATGAGGCAGTGAAATTCATCCATACACACAAAACCGTGACCCCCGAAGCAGCGCACTAACCCCCGGTTCGCTGCATATTTGGTCGCGATTTTTGGTTGGCATCATTCGTGCATCAAATTCTAAAGCTCAGTACTCTTAATGCTTCTTCACTAGTGATTTGTGTGTCCTGTTCCCTGAATGCGCAGATCATGCGGGAGACAAATCCGCTCGCTGTGAAAGATGATAATAAAATTAATATTTACACGGTAATTTCTCTTCAAGCTGTAGCTTTCCCTGTATTGCAGTGACGTGCGCTGCCGTACAGCAGAAAATTTTGTGTTTATTTCTAGTACCAGCCAGGTGGAGAAAAAAATTTAATATTTCGTCTGTCATTCATTAGCTGTAAGAAGCTGTTGCGTGAGGAGACCGATGTTTGCAACTATATATAAATATAACAAGGAAGCATCAGTGCTAAGGTTACATACATCGTGGAATATTGCGCAAACTTGATGTAAGATAGTCGAATCTTCTACATTCGATTTTCATGCATTTCGAACCAAAATTATTTCCCCTTGAAGTTTCTTGAATCAACTCGGCAACACAAATACACGAAGACACCACATGTTTGACAGCCTTAAAAAGTTCTCAAATAACATCAGTCTCTTTAGTGCTTCTATTGCAACATAAAACAGATAGAATTAATGCCTTTATGTTAGCAATCTGAAGATGTCACCAAGAGGGGAATGCTCTGAGCCTCTCTCTCCGGAGTTGGAACGAGACATGACAGAAAGTGCTTGTAAAATATCAGTACTCGCACAAAGGTAATTACACATAGAAGCTTATAACACAGCGGCATGCCGGTTTATGAGTTCCATGCTCCGTTCCTATGGTAAGCATAGCAGGTTGAGGTGTACTTACTGCTGCTAACCATAGCTGACTGCGTCAGCAGTTCTCCTGTCTTTTTTCAGCAATGCAGGTGTAGAAAATCAAAATGTCGCAGTATTTAATTGCCAGGGCAGAGAAAAAAAACTCATCAGAACGTTTTCGACGATTTATCTCCTTATTTGCTCTGGCAGTCATCAAGCCAATTCTCTATTAAGTTGACTTACGTCTCGTGCACCAGTCACAGTCCTCTTTTCTTTGTGCAGAAAACAAACCTAATTATACTTTTCTCTTCCTTTGATCCATAGTTATTAAATTCTATAGTACTTCGTTTTTATCGAAAAAAGGAAGAAGCGAGTGGGACGCGCAGCCATAGCTTTATATCTGAAAATGATCCCCAGAATTTTGTTCACGAGGAAAGTTAAAAGTGATATCCTGGAGCCACAAATGTCGCAGAGCCTTTCATTAAGAGAGAAAGAGGCTCTGGCTTGTGCTTGCGCTGTAAAATGTTGGCAGAGCGTTAACCGTGCCTCCAAATAATTAGTTGCTGCAAGATTGCGCAGGACGACCACATGCCCCCTGCCTCTTTATTTAGCCGGCGGCCTGATGGTGAGAACCAGAGGAGCTCGGACGCGGGGTTAAAATCCCGGCGGGAGATACTGAGCAGCAACCACTCTCATCAGAACCCTTCCCTCCGATCCTCCAGAGAATGTCCTGTTACTGTGCAAAAGTGCAAAAACCAGAGTAACTTCACAGTGAAGCAAAAAATATATGCGAACCCATCCAGTGCAAGGCGAAGCAAGAGCAGAGCCACCATATAATTTTGAAAGCAGTTTTCAGTGATTACTTAGTACTTAAGTTTTCCTTAATGACGAGCCGCTGCACCCGTCACTAAGGCTTAAGCTTCACTAGAGGTGCGAAAGTAGGTCACAGCGGAAGCACTGCTTTCTGGGGAAGTGATTGCTTGAACTACCTGTATGCGGGTTACGGCTAAATCAATATGACATAATAAAGTGCACGTTCGGGCAGGACGGTGATGCAGAAGGCCATAAACTATGGGGCACCAATAACAAGCAAAGACAAATCAACAAAAGAACAGGGCTAACTTAATTAACTTCACTACGTTAGCACTGCAGTGGGCACATTCATAGCGCCACCAAGAAAAAAATCATGAAACTTCAAATGCACACCTAATCATAGGCATAACACAAGCAGCATGACCTTTATAAGGTGTCGCCCTGAACGCCAGAATTAATTACAAAAGTTCTATGTCAACAGTGAAAGCGAAGGACTGCTTGTAACGATGTTTGTTTAATCTTTCTTTCTTGCTAAGTTTTGTGGGGCAAATAAACGCTTTATTATTCTTTCTTTCTCATTTGGGCTGTCTGCAGAGTCTTGCGCCAATTTATCACAAAACTCGGCATGTAGAAAAAATCATCGTAGAACTGATTTCAGTTCATGCAATATTTATTCATTCTAGGTTTCGTGGTGCGGAAGCAGCTGACGTCGTAGTAACCCGAGTCCGAGAGAAAAGGAGGCCGGACATGTAAGCTTCTGACTGACGTCTGCTGCTTGTTGTGACAAAGAGCAGAATGTCTTGCGACGCAGTATCAAGGAATACCGAGTTCTTAAATATCGCAAAACTAACATGGCTAATACTTACATATCAAGAAAATTTTCAGTGACAATAGCGATTCTAACGGAATTAGTTATTTGGTTATTATGTTATTTTTGTTGCCCTCCATGCAAAGGTTCATTAATTTTCTCAATTCTACCATCACCGACACTTCTCTGGTGCAGAATCTTTCTGTTCCTCTCAAACAGCCGTCTATTTAATATTTCACAAGGCCTTTGATAAAACTCGAAGTAAACGGTACCTTTGTGGCCAAAGATACATTTTATTACTGCCGTAGAAGTAACAGTGAATTAGACAAAAGCGGGAATGACGAGCTTTGTGAGTTAAATTTGCGATGCCACTCGACACTAATAGAGAGTTTTAGTTACACGTATGTACAGAGTTCACGTAAGCTAACATGATAAGTATACGTAGCATACGCGCACGTCGTTTCAAACCCTTTTAGTTGCACGTACGCGACAGACACCGCGCGTTCTTCCTGGCACCATCTACTGACAGATGAAGACACTGCTGTAGCCACTCTAAGACAAGACGAGTCAAAGCCAAGCCAGTCGAACTGCGTCGGAGCGCTGCTTCGTTAGGCGCCCCAGCTGGGAAATCGCCCTTATATCTGAAAAACAAAATCTATTTGTCGCTTGAAACTTTATGCGAGGGTAAGAATGGGCAAATCGGTGGCGAATACAACAGTTTAGAACACGATATGGCGTCGAGGGATTAGCGACGAAGCTGTTATCGCTGTGAAGCGGCGGGCAGGGCGCCGCCATGTTTGTCAACGCTACGTACGCAAGCAACGCAAAGACCGCAACGTAAAAATCCGAATTTCACGTACGTACGTGAGACTGGCGCATACCCTTTGCGTTCTGCGCATGCGCACTGGTCGCCTGTAAGAGCTCTACGTACGTGAAGCCTCTACGTACGTGAAACTAAAACTCTCTATTATAACGACGCTACGCATGAAAGAAGGCTCAATTAACCCTTAGGACATCTTTAAACTTGTTCCTTATAGCCCTACCTAGTATATGCGGCGAAAGAATTTAGTCAGAGTAGCAAAAACATAAAACCACGGAAACAAAAACGAAATGCGACGCACGAGAGATAGCCGCTTTCTTCAAATCTTGCTGACCCCAGCAATCAGTCTCCTTAACGACAAATGCTTTCGTTCATTTTCTTTGTCAACTACACAAATATACATTTTACAGTAAAAGGCCACCTGCGATTGCAACGACAGGTAAGTAAAAGACTGTTTTTAAGCAAAGTCTCCGGGCGTCGTCAGGGTGGGCAAAAGCTGCAAGCGCTACGCATGTCTCGAAAAATTTAGTACGGCTTCAGCAGAGGTAGCCTCTCAAAGAAACGTTCAGGGATTCATGCCGTCATGCTTGTCGGAACCTGTCACATTAATTTTTATTTGAATAAATAGTTTTTGCGCCCCCGTTCCGCTGTTCACTGCCAAGCATACGACGAAAGAAGATTCCTGACAAAAAAGATTTTGTTGCTAAGATGCTAGATTTAGGAACAGTACAAATGCGCCTTGTGCCACTCGAGTGGGCAGAAAAGAAGTGTTCCTTACCTCATATCGGAAGGGGAATTACGCAGTATTGCTTGATCCACTGCATGAAACTCATTTTTTTTAGGGCGGTAAACTTGAGTGGCGTTTGCCTTTTCGTTTGGGCCCTCTTTAGCAACCTGCGACTATGTTCTCCTTCCCACTGCTCATTTCAGTGCAGTTACGATCTCCATGATTTTTTTAGAGCAATATAAGACAGGAATGACCATATAGAGGCACTCAGCGGCAAAGTTTTCGTTAATCCCTGGCTATAAGAAATTGAAATTGAAAATTGGTTTTTGGGGAAAGGAAATGACACAGTATCTATCCCACCTCTCGGCGGACACCTGAACCGCGCCGTAAGGGAAGGGATGAAGGAGGCTGTAAGCAATGTTTCGTCTTTACGAACACACAACGGCTGAGAGAAAAAACAGCTGTACACATGGGACATCGTCACTACCCGACGGCACTCACATACGCACAATCACGCAGGTGTACACAGTAACGCACAGCCAGGTAAAGAAAGTGAAGTTCCACTAATGTCCCTTCACGTGTTACAAGAGCTTAAGAGAAAGCTCTCGGTTAACAGGGGAGTTCATAGCAGCACTTCGCAAGCTTTGCATAGTCCACGTAGAGTTTAGGACGTTGTACCGTGGCATAATTTCACGTCGAAGCTTGTCGCAAGTTGTTCGTGCTTCTATCCATTGTTCTGGTGTACATGAACACGAGGATAGGAGAGATAATAATACGCCCAGCTTACGCTAATGCGTGAGTGCAATTACTGACGCACCGACAAGCATAAATGGGCACAGCGTAGACTCTACGTGAGCAGAATGCCTGAGCAGGTTTGTTTCAGGTAAGGGAGCTATACGAGAAGGAAAGCTCGCGGAGGAAGCGGCTCTCCTCAACATGCCTCTAAGACTAATTCGGGCACTGGGAAGAACTATACCCGCGCAATATTAATCACCATAGGAGCGCGAAGACGCAAGCAAGGATTATTCTTCACGCATTAAGTAGAGGTGACGTCGCGCTATACACGAACACGAAGGACGGCAATGCTGGGTGTTTAGCCATGCATTATTGCATCCGCTAAGAGCATAGGCATGCCGAACCTTCCCAGGGTGTCGCAGTATATACTTGTGCCCGAACTACAGAAGAAACAAGCACAAGAAAGCAAAACAAAATGTGTGGAAGAGACGTCGTATAACACGCTGCTTCTATACCCTTTGAGGGTCACAATCTCGTAAGCTAAAGAGTAGTTCTTTTTATTGTTTTCAGCTGTCTCGGCTCACCTTAGTTTAGTTGAGCGCTGACAAGGTGTTACTTTCTCAAGGTTAGTTATCTTCCACTGCTTTCCCTAGTACCAGTTAATTAAACGGACTGTTACTGTTATAAGCTATAGAGTGAATATTATCAAAAACGGTTCCATTGCTAAAGCAAATATAGAAATGCAAACAATTATTTCGCCTGAACTTATCGTTTTTTTTGTGCAGTCGTTTATCTTATAGCTTTAGTAAAAGGTATTTCAATTACTAACCTTATAGCTGAGTTACTAAACTTATAGCTGAGTTTAATAAAATGGTTTGTTGTTCTGCATTATCGATAACAGCGGAAACTGACACACGCGTACGCACAACTGTTCTGTAAATGTCTGCGAATGATTTAAATGAAATTAAACTGAGGGAGTGCTTCTTTGCTACTTAGTTACGTACCTTGGCTTTCAGACGTGAAATCACTGTAGCAGGCTCTGCAAGAATAAAACAAAGTGCATAAATGCCGCATTCGACAGGAGCCAATCGCTACACGCTACGCAGTAGCACAGAGTACGGTGCAGTATATACCGTGCAGTAGGGTGAGTTGACGAAAACAGTTAAATGTTTAATTATCATAAATACATTCTTGTAACCTTCACCCACAAAGAATAGTCCAAATTTTTTCTGTCCTATAAGCCTGATTGCTAAGAGACATGACAGTTACGTTGCACTGTGATCATCCTTGTGAAATTCGGCACTATTACATAAGACCGGAAGCGAGATCATGCATTAATTCTCGCTATGTGCGAGGAGTCTCGTTTTAAGGAGTTTAAGTTGGAATCAATTATGTTCTATTAAAGAAATTTCTCCTTTTTAGGGCAATCAAGTGGTAAAGTTTGGCGAAAAGGCAATTTTCAAGAAGTTTCAGGAGCTTTATAAACTCAAATTATCTCACATTTTGAGAATTGATAGAGTTTCTCAGAAGCTGGACAGAATATGGAGATTAAGTAAAGATTTGTTTGGTATAATTGAGAGAAGCTTTGAATTCGGCATGGCGCATCACTTGCTGGAGGCAACAATCATTGGCGGAAGAGCAGTAACAGGTATAAAAAAAAAGAAACGAAGAGCCAGAAATTATGCTGGCAGAATTGCACGCTCTCCCAGCAGAAAAATCAGAAGGAACACAGGAGGCCTATGACGGAACAATACATACAGCAAAAAGCAAAAGAGTTATTGTATTATCTCATGACAGTTGGTTCACACAGAGAGGACGAATGCCTCATTAGCTGCCTTTGGTGTCACGTTCACACAGCTCACGAATCCGTTGTCCTAAAAGCAAAGAAAGAGCAATAAAATTGGCGGCGGTGGGGAGGAAAATAAGGAGAGACTGAGGATAGGAGCCAGGATCATCCGACCGGTGCATGAGGGCAAAAAATTGTCCAGTCAACGACCGGGCAAAGCGTGAACGATGACCGCACACGTCTCTCAGCAGAGATTGAACCAATGTGACCTCCCGTTCCTTTCGGTAGCTATCGGAAAAGATCAAAAGGATAGGCCTCCCTTCTTAGGTTCCTGCCGAGACTCTAGCTTTTTTTACCTGCACTTTGTGATATCAAGAGCACCACTTGTACGCAAGTCTGATAAGAAGTTCTACTCGTGAGTCGTCAAGATTCTCTTGGGTGCGCGCATCGGCGTGAATTGAGTCGATCTAGTTTCACCGTCAGTCAAAATCGAGAAAGAAAATCCAAGAAAAACAGCGCAATTGAAAGATGTTCCTTTTCCTTCCACTGTCCTTGACAGAGCATAGAAAGAGCTGTTACTTGAGGGATAGCCGCATTCAAATATCACACTCACAGCTGGGAAGCGACTGTCCCATTTAGAGTGTGAATATAAATTGGCTGGTCTGCACAATGTAAAAAAAAGGCAGGAAGTAAGTGTAAAAACAAACGAAGTCATAAGATGCTTTAAATGTGCGTCAATCGAAGAGCTGCTGGCACGGTTGCCATTGCTGCCTACTTTCAGCCAAAGTGGCTACTTTACGACCCATCTGGCGCGAAAAATTTTAAGTTTGCTGCCCGGTTACATTCTGGTTACCTTTAATTTTTAGGTTGGCGTGTTTAATAGCCATTGCTTTTTTTGTAAATGCACATACAATCGCTTTGCTGTCTTGGTAGCCGATGCACGCGCGCGTGTTTCCTGACGGCGGGGACGATGAACATCGAAGCGCCCGAAGCCATGCGCGAAGGTTCAGCCATGAGTGCAACCATGTAAAGGGCGCAATGCTACGGAACGCTAAAACGTGATAAACACAATACTGGTGCGAAAATACTTGTGCCGCCCGAGGTGACTGAGCTTTTGCTTGCTTCAGCGTGCCTAGAGCGGCGTCTGCTCAGGAAAAGCACGCACATGCGAAGCGCACGTTCCGAGAAGAATGGTTAAATGACAGGGAATTTGAGCGGATGCTAAGTGACCTTTGGCTGTGTGTGGGTAGAAGCTAATGAGTATTTACTCTATTAGTAGAAACCCAATCCACCCTGGGGGATTCCCTTAAGCATTGGACCAACATAGTTCCCGCTTCAAATTGTGTATCAATTAGCTCTCACCCTACCGTCTGCCAGCCTTCCTGTTAGCGCTGTTCACAGAGCGACTGCTCCGGACAGGCAGTGTCCTGTGTTGGAACCGTAAACCGGAAAAAAATAATTTATCGTATACAAAGTGCACGTTCACGCTCTACGACTTTCGTTTTCAACCGTACTGCAGCGCATGGGTGAATGCTAATGAGTAATTAGCCAATTATTAGAACTATACTGCACCTCAGTAGATTCTCCTAAACATTCGTTCGAAAACACAATCTATTGTCGGTAAGCTATGTGCGCACGCATTGAACTTTTAACGATTTAATTATTTGCAAGGAAAGCACCTTTATCTTAAAGACCGAGCAAAGGGGCAAATTTTTTGCGCTCTTAGTTGTGTTTTTTCGTTTACACGAAATGCTTTTATTTGTTGCGAAATTATAAAAATGGTATTCAGAGTATTATTTCTGCTCTATTTTGCTAAAATTGTGTCTCTGAGTTTAAACAGCATACCTAATTTTGGCTACTTTCCGCCTGTGTTCAGGTTTCTTTTATAATCGGCGCAACGGCAACCTGGCTTTTGGGAAAATTAATGGATACACTGTTTACCGAACACACCATCCTACAGTCTGTAATTTGAAAACAATTTTGAATTGTGTGCGTGTTTCATTTATTTTTATTTTTCTAACATTCAGTTTTGAAACTCGCTGAAAGCACTCTTTTTAGAAGTGCGCTATGTATACTTTCGGCCATTTTACTCTGCTGTAATCTAAATAACCCTGTCTTAGTCATAGTCAGAGAATACAGTGGAGCCATTTTTGAATTCTACTATATTTTACAACATTTACACCGACAAGTTGCACATTACCAGATGGAGCCCAAAAAGAGCCGACACTGACAAATGGAAACTTGGGCAGCATGCCTTTCCGGCGGCTGTGCCAAGTTGGCCCTATCTTGGTCAGTCCATGGAGAAAGCACAAGCATCAGGAACGCGCAGCGCAGCTGCCGAAACCTCTCCACTTGGCGCTTAACCTCCTGATTCCCGCAATGAGGAAAACAAGATTCTAAAGTGTCATGCTATCATCCTTTGCCGGTCAAAGCCTTTGCTTGCGACTCCCAGAAATTTGTTGCCTTGAGCGCGAAGTCAATCAATGCAGCAAGGGCCCGACAAAAGTGCGTGTAATATGTAGAAAATGAAAACGAGAGCTAAGGTATTTATAACATGAACAGTTCACATGAGCGAATCTCAGAGAGAAGAGTAAGATCTTCACTCTACAATAATAATAATAATATTAATAATAATAATAATAATAATAATAATAATAATAATAATAATAATAATAATAATAATAATAATAATAATAATAATAATAATAATAATAATAATAATAATAATAATAATAATAATCATTCATTCATTCATTCATTCAATCTTTATTTTTCAGTGCCCAGGAACAACCCAAAGGTCTTGGTGCTGGTACACCATTCACACGCACAAAATGTAAATTTGTCTTCCACAAAGGAGGAGACTCACGGGAGTTAATGCAGCAGTCAAGGCGATAGAAAAAAAGACATATAAACTAGGCGTGACAGCAAGCATGAAGCAAAAAAGTGAAAACAAGAAAACAGCGAGAACAGCGGTAAATGAAAACAGCTAGAACAGGCAACAGACATATAAATAACTAATGAAACAATAAACAAAGAGAATGAACACAAGAACGACCGATAACAGCCAAGTACAGCATATTGCAAAATACAAACAAGAATAAAGCCAATACTAATATGAACGAATAAGAAACCTCTGAAATACAAGCTAGAAATACAATCATACACAATAAGAAATGTAATTAGTGAACGCGTTACAGACAATCAGGCGTGAGTACACAGTATTAAAGAAATAACATTAATGAAAACAAGTAGACGTGATGAACAATTAAGGAGAAAAAAAGAACAATATAATACCAGTGCAAATGCACAAGTGTAGTAAAGTCAAAATGCATGAAAGGGGAAGTTATGTATGAGAAAAAGAGTGCTCAAAGTGGAACGTCACGGACATCCAATATAAAAGAAGGGAGAGAATTTTCGAATATATCAAGGTGAGGACAAAGAGAATTGAACAACTTTTGCATTCTGTCCAGAGGGGAGAGGTAGTGCAGGAGCGCAGAAACTTGGAATGGTCTGAATTCCCTTATGCTCTTTCGCGGTACACGCAAAAGGATACGCGCTAGGAGCTGAGGGCATAGAATGTGACCATGAAGAAGTTTATACAAGAAAATTATATCTGCCCTCACGCGACGGCAGCTAAGAGAAGGAAGCTGCAGTGAGTTACTCCGCCTGGGACGAGAGCTGGAAGTTTTGCAAGAAAACCGATGTTGAAATATGCGTAAAAACTTTAGCTGAACTCTGTCGATTTTTTCACAGTTCGACTGGCAAGTGCCGTTCCAAACAACAGACGCATATTCCAAAAGCGGCAAGCATATGGAGAGGTAGAGCTTTAAGAAAGGAAGTGGGGCTCGAAACTCTCTCGAAAGCCTGCAGATGAAGCCAAGTGTACGCATAGCCCGCAGAGCAATGCGTTTTGTATGAGAGGAGAAGCTGAGGCTGCGGTCGAAAAGTACGCCGAGGTCATTAATTTCATCAACCCTCGGCAGCAGCCTACCATTCACAGAATAAGAGTAGAGAAGACTGTGCGTTTTACGCGTAAATGAGACAACCTTGGTTTTAGATGAATTGAGAGTGAGCCCATTCTTCAAGCACCAATCAGAGAAGGCGGATATGTCCGATTGCAATGACAAGCAATCATGAAGAGTATGTATTGCCTTGAACATTTTTATATCGTCCGCATAAAGGAGAAACGAGGAGTTTTTGACAACGGAGGAAACGTCATTGATAAAAACAGAGAACAGAAGCGGGCCTAATACCGAGCCCTGAGGAACTCCGCTGGTTGGAGTGTAAACAAATGAGGTCTGTCCATTTACACTGACAAAGCAGGTCCGATCAAGAAGATAGTTGCGTAGGAGGGCTACAATTGAAACGTCGATCTCAAACAGCAGAAGCTTTTGAAGAAGTAATGAGTGAGTAACAACGTCGAAAGCTTTGCTCAAATCACAGTACACAGCGTCTACCTGACTCCTCTGAAGGACTTCAGCTGATGTATACGTCATAAAAGTCACAAGGTTAGTTGTAGTAGAACGACCTTTTATGAAACCATGCTGATTATGTATGATTAAATGTTTGAGGTGGAAGGAAAGTACTTTGTGCAAAGCTAGTTCAAAAAGCTTAGAGGTTGCACAAAGAAGAGAAATGGGGCGGTAGTTCGAAACATCAGATTTGTTTCCTGATTTGAACACAGGGAAAACACGCGTCGTTTTCCACACGCGGGGGAAGGCAGAATTTTTCAAACAGTTATTAAATATCGTGGTTAAAACAGGGACGAAGGTACTACTGAAGGCTTTTATTATGGCGGCTGGAATGCCATCAGGTCCAGGGGACAAAGATGGTTTCAAACACTTAAGACTCTCACTCACTAACTTCTCGTCAAGAAGAACGGAATTAGGTGCGCCAGCTGGAAGGCATACAGAATCGCAACGTGAAGATTTGTACACGGAGGAAAAGTGTTGAGCAAAGCCGTCAGCGACATTCCGAATTTCATTTCCATGAGAGTCAACTAAGTGAATATGACTATCAGATTTATTCGAACGCTTGCGAACGTATCGCCAGAATTCAATAGGACGATTAGAGGCACTATTCTCTAAATATTCAAGATAGGACTCATGATCCCGCTTGTACAGGCGTTTGCAAAGGGAACGCAAGCGGCGAAATTCTTCTGCCCATGTATCCAGCCCAGGGCATTTCGCTTTATGGTGGGCCCGCTAATAATAATAATAATAATAATAATAATAATAATAATAATAATAATAATAATAATAATAATAATAATAATAATAATAATAATAATAATAATAATAATAATAATAATAATAATAATAATAATAATCAATCAATCAATCAATCAATCATTCAATCAATCAAACAATCAATCAATCAATCAATCAATCAATAATAATAATAATAATAATAATAATAATAATCATTCATTCATTCAATCTTTATTTTTCAGTGCCCAGGAACAACCCAAAGGTCTTGGTGCTGGTACACCATTCACACGCACAAAATGTAAATTTATTTCACTACAAAGGAAGACACTCAGGGGAAGTAATGCAGCAGTCAAGGCAATAGAAAAAAGACATAAACTAGGCGTGACAGCAAGCATGAAGCAAAAAAGCGAAAACAAGAAAACAGCGAAAACAGCGGTAAATGAAAACAGCTAGAACAGGCAACAGACATATAAATAACTAATGAAACAATAAACAAAGAGAATTAACATAAGAACGACCGATAACAGCCAAGTACAGCATATAGCAAAATACAAACAAGAATAAAGCCAATACTAATATGAACGAATAAGAAACCTCTGAAATACAAGCTACAAATACAATAATAATAATAATAATAATAATAATAATAATAATAATAATAATAATAATAATAATAATAATAATAATATAATAATAATAATAATAGTAATAATAATAATAATAATAATAATAATAATAATAATAATAATAATAATAATAATAATAATAATAATAATAATAATAATAATAATAATAATAATAATAATAATTGGTTTTTGGGGAAAGGAAATGGCGCAGTATCTGTCTCATATATCGCTGGACACCTGAACTGGGCTGTAAGGGAAGGGATAGAGGAGGGAGTGAAAGAAGAAAGGAAGAAAGAGGTGCCGTGGTCGACGGCTCCGGAATAATTTCGACCACCTGGGGATCTTTAACGTCCACTGACATCGCACAACACACGGGTGCCTTAGCATTTCGCCTCCATAAAAACGCAGCCGCCGCGGTCGGGTTCGAACCCGGGAACTCTCTACAACGACAAATTCGATATTGAAAACTCATAGCTACCTCCCGTTCTTCTGCTAATAAATCTCAGAAACTGCATGGGGCATGCGCAGCTAATATGCAAAAAATGAACGAGGTTACAGAACCTCAATTTCGAGCTCTATGAGTAAACAACCTGAAGCTCTATAGATTTTATAAGCGCAGCATGTTACCCAGCAAGCGTTGGTGGTGAATACGTGACTATACGAAGCAAGTTTCCAAGTACAATACACGCATTAGTTCAGTCCGAGCAAACCGGTGTTATGGGAGATAGAGATTGGTGCTTGCTGCAACAAAAGGACGGATTCCCTGAAATGTGACATTAGCAGGAATTTGAGACAAGCTTGGCTGCCACAAGGTGGCACATGGCTTTTAACATTTAAAAAAACGTATTGACAACATCCGTGAAGAAAGAGGATTATCGAGTGGCTGCAGAAAAGAGGGTGATAGGCCGCTAGGCTTAGCGGCACTGGCTGGGGTCTGTCCGACTGCCTGGAGTGGAGCTATCTGTATTCAGTACTTAAAGTAGGAGTACTTTGGTAATAAAGAGTGTTTTTCTTTTCATTGCGTCATTTAGATGGTGTTCGTGCATTTTTTCAGCAAGTTAAAAATCACCTCTGTTTCCTCCAGCAACGCCCAATTTTGCGCCTGCATTATTTGGCTAATATTTGAAATATAAACATCTGTGCCACAATTCGTCCCGTAAAATGTACACGAGCGAATTTCCGATATACTGTAATTGTTGGATTTATTTAACTTTTATCAATTATTTTTCACATCTTTCGCTACTATCCGCAGCATCCGATGGCCTCTCGCAGGGCCGCTTACTGCAACAGGCAGTTTCTGCACGAACGTGCAAAATTCGCTCCCTTTTACACTGCCAGACAGGTTCGCGCGCTCTCCTTTCGCTCTCAGAAAAGATCCCGCCACAACTGATCTCTCCCACCGAAAGGCTTCTGCCCAGTCGCAATCAATTACCTCGGCGCATCGACTGCTTTAAGGTGGCTGCTTTCCACCCGTAGGCAGCAAAGTGCTTACGTAGAGCCCCGTCAGCGGGAACTGAGTCGCTGAGAAGACGCCGCGTCACAACAATTCCTGCCACACGCAGCCGCGTCACTGAATCGATTGCTCGCTGGCGGTGCACAAAAAAAAGAAGCAACGAACAACAGAGCAGGAAACGACGCTCACTCGACTACACACGCACTCGATCAGTTGTCTGCAGCCGGTGGTGTCGTTTGCGCGTCCGCACAGCGTCATCTCCGAGTGCCCGTCCCCGCGCCGCCGGTTGAACAATGGCGTTAACCGCCGCGCCGACGACAGATGCGGCTGCTGCGTCTCTTCGCCCACTTTTCAGCTCTAATTAGAGGGGGCTGTCGCTGTCGGCTGCGCGTTGTTAGCATGCGCGCGGTCGCAGTCTAGTGGGAAGCATGATAAGGTGAACCTCAATGAGGCTTTTTTTTTCTTGCCGTTTGTGAAGTAAAACATTAAAGGATTGAGCTTAAGCCTGCTTGACGGCGGACATGCGAAAGCCTTTCCTCTCGTTCTCTCTGTCTTTATTTTTATTTTTCATTTATTTTAATTTATTTTATTTTGGTTTTAATTTATAAACTTAGTAGGCCTTGTCACGCATTTACATTGTTTTTTATTGAATCAGGCGCACAAAACCTGCTTCATACACACCATTTATTTTCGTTATTCCAATTTAATTAACTACTCCCTACTCATCAACCAAATTTTTGCAATTTTAAGACCCACTGACGCACTACCTAACAAAGTCAAACTTTTTCACATTTATCCAAAGAACGACATATTCCTGCGGACAAAATTTGTGTTCAGTGCGCTCGCATTTCGATGAAAAATAAATTTAAGCAACGGACGAGGAAAATGTTGCAATACAGTTTAATGTCATCTAGCATATTGCATATTAGTATTTTCAACGTCCTCATTATCAACATCCGCGATTTTAAGGAAGATAGTAGTTTTTTAGTCACATAATCAATTATACTCTTTTTTTATGCAATGCAAATAATGGACAGTTCAGAAATCCCTGATCTCCTGATGACATTGCCCTGCTGAATAACCCCGGGCACGCACTGTAGATGATGATTGAGAGCCTAACAAGGGAAACAAGAACGGTGGATCAAACATAAATACGTAGATTAGTAATGTTAATGACTTTGGTAAGAAAACAGTTTACGATAGGCAGAAAAAGATTGGGAGTTCTCAAAGACTAAAACTACTTAAACCGAAGATCCGGACTACGGGACTGGTCTATCAGGAATATCAGAACTTTCACTGGGTTTTGGGTCACCAATGGCTCACATCACTTATTATTTTTTCTTCTTTATTGCACGTCACTTATTCTTACTTTACGGCCACGAACACTGGGTTTGATAATGAAGCTTTGAACCCCTATCCATCTCTCTAATAGAGCGGTAATGTTTTTAAGTGTGTTGAAGGGGTTGACAAAATATCCTAACCCTTGCTTGCATTGCCAACTTTCGGCTTCTAGCAGAGGATCCGTGATGAACTATAATTTTTTCTTTCTTACAGACAGATTCATATATGGTCGCCAATACACACCGCTAATATTATTAAATTTATTGTCATAATTCTGAGAAGTTATTTCTACTTTGGAAACAAATGAAAACAGTATAACGTTTGGCGCTAGTTTAATGTTAACATCTAAAATCAGGCTGCTCACACTACACCAGAGAGAAAGATTGGATTATTTGAGTTTGATAGAACCGTTAATTATTTAACGTCAAGTGTCAACTTAACCCCTGAAACATGAAAACTCCTACGTCCGCAGAATAATCCCCCAACCTCATGAACAATTCACAATCTGGGTGTAAATTTGGAACTAACTCCCTCTCATGACTCCCGCTTTTCCGGACACTACCTGGCAGGCACGCGACGCATAGCAGCAATTCGTCTTACTAGCGTCTCAATACCTTCTGGTCGCTGCTCGATCGGGGTTCCCTCGATCTCTTCGATAACATGAGGCGGCCCCTTTGAGGAAACACTGATGGAGACGCTTCATTGCTCCATTGATATCCGGAAGTCTCTCATGTTAAGAACTGTTAAGTCAAAACATTTTTTCACTGATGCAATTCGGCACCACTTAGTTAAGGCCTGGGTGTTTTTAAGCTAAGTAATAAAAGTGCTGAAAAGGATACCGTTTTGTATGAGCGTTGTCTCAGGTACTTGAGGCAGGCTTTGTAGGTGGCCAGCCAGAAAATACGAAGCTTTTGTGACAGAGATTTTCTCAGTCTCTACAATTTTTAGAAAACTCTGAACTTCTGCTAGATTAAGCACAAGCAAATTAGAAGCGATCACTCGAGATAACTTTTCGTTCTGCTAGGTTACCTGGTAGGTTAACGGTTGTACAAAGAAAGACACAGCGAGGCAGAAGTATCTTTACTGGACATCACTGCAGTCTGATTATATCGTTTACGAGAAGAGGAAGATAAGATAATATCCCTTCCATATGCCCTAGTCCAACCTAGCCGTTTCAAACATTCCGGGCTCTGTCGCATTCGGTAGTGGAGGCTGTGGATTATTTTGTGTAACCTGGTATTCTTTAACGTGCACAAAAATCTTGCCACATAGGCCTTGTGTTACTGTATGGCAGATAAATATGACTAGGACTATCATGGGCAAACATAATCGTTCTCGATTTTACCACCGAAGAGACGCTCTACTGTGGCTACTGTGGCTAGCAGTCGTCTTATTTTTGCGAGAATGGTGGTTAGTGTATTGAAAGGCAGCTATAGATAGTTTCACTATGAAATGAACATATCATCCGCATTTATTCAGTGATTACTCCATCACGACAGGTAAGAGCACATTATTGCTATCCTGAAAATTTCACTCGCCACGAATAGCGCCCATAAGACAATCTGAACTTCAGGGTAAATGCAACAGCCGAGGTCTGTCTGGTGAGTAAACGCTTACGTTACCAGTAACCGCTATTTTCAGCTTTCACTGATTAGTTTCCTGCCACTGCCTTTCATCGGTTGCAGGAACGTTGAGCAGACTTTAATTACTAGCATGAATAACCGATCATTTAACCGCTAACTCTTATTCAGGATACGCAAGAGGCAGCACTGACTTCCAACTTTAATTAAATGTGCACAACTGCAACTTGGGCGATGCAAGAAAAACACATCAAGCTGCACAGAAAAATGACTAACATAGTGAGAAAGCCGCGTCACGGCCGACGCTTAGAAAAGCACGACCTTCCATCGGACTGCTCAGTGTTCCTTCTCCACGCAGTGATGGGCTCAAAGGTCAGCTCATTTAGCGGCAAATAAAACTTATACAAAAATACAAAAGTGCATTCAGAGATAGAAAGGCATGAAGCATGTCGAAGCCAAATAAGCTTCATCTACGTGTATTGATTTTGTGCAAAGGCGCAAAGTTTAGCTCGTAACTAGTGTCCAAAAGAGAACAGCTCGGTTAGCGATAAGCTTCATGAGAGAGGCACGCGCCGAAGGAGGAGGCACTCTAGTGGTGGAGCACGAAACGCACGAAAGAAAGCAGTGCACAAAGCTGCTTTACGGTCGTTGACTCGCCAGGCGGCCCTCTAATGAGAGTTGGGGCGCAGTTGCCTGACAGACGCTCTCGGGTGCGCCATGCGAGGGCTGCGGCGGCAAAGTGAACACTCGATAAATTCTTGTTGGCCTGCTGGGCTCGTTTGTGTTACCGTCTTTTCTTTTTTTTATCTTTACTTCTGCAAGTTCCACCCAGTAACATGCGATGCCCCGAAAGAAGGGCGGAAGAGAGTCGGAAAAAGGATAGGAGGGCGATATGCAGCGCTTCAGCCCTTTACTGCATATGTTTTCGCCGGGGTTGACATTCGCAAGCATCAAGAAAATGGAGAGCTCTGCCAAACCCAGCAGCGTATATTTTTGTGCCTTTTATTTATGGCTGCAAGATTTGTAGTGAGAAGCGGCCAGTACACTCAACTGTACATATTTGTTTCGAAACATTCACTTTCAAAGCGAAAAAACAAACATCGATGATGCTAGCATCGCAAGAGCTCACGTATTTAATACCAATTAGGGCAATGCTTGTGCCGTGCAACCAAGATGTGATATTTATTTCCCTCTTGGAGTTTATAACCTTAGTGATCCCACTTTTCAGAGTTCCATTTGTACAGCGATACACTACTAACAGGCAGAGGTTTTAAGACCGAAACAATAGCGTGATGTCACAGCATACTTTGTATTTCTTGCATACTGCCGGATGTGTTTGTGGTAGTGTGCGAAGCGATTCTTCTTTGGACTCAAATCTCTTGCAATACGCCTCCTTGTGGTAGTTAGAAAATGCATCCCCGCAGTTACCGTGAGGCCCACTTGCACCAAAGGAGCGCGTCGTGCACTGAACATGAAACACACCGATGCCCTAGATTTAAAATTATTTTGGCGCACAAAAGAATGCCGCCTTATATTACCCCTTCAAAAATAATAACGTGTGACTGAAATTATAAAAATTCCCAATAATTTCAGTTTCTGCGCTCGGTTGTGCTTTTCACTGCCTACTGATTGTGCTCCTAATATCTGGTCTGAGGTCTTGTTAAGGTATTTCATTCACAGTTACAGGGCCCTGGAGAGGAGTTGAGAGAGCGAATGTACTAGATCTAGAATTGCTAGCAGAATTTAGGAGATATGGTATCTAGCGTATTGTAATTTGAGTTTTGATGTATGTGCATGGATGAAGCGGTTCATGATGAAATTTATTATGCGGTTCTCATAAAGTTGTTCAGGGGAATGAGCCGTTACCAAACTTAGGAATCACGTGTAAATACCAGAGGCTAATAGTTTTTTCTTCCAGGCAGTGTCTCAGCAGCAAGCAGAACACCATATCATTATGGAGTAATTATAATTATAGAGTAAGCCTTTTTAGATATTGCCCTGCAATAGTATCAATCTTATATCTTGGTGTTCTTTTAGTTTTTATGTGTACTTTCTGTATTCATTGTGCTCTCGCATGAAATGCACTCAGTTGTAAGTTCGGTGCTGTGTGTGTTGCTTTTCTCCATCTTGTCCCGTTTTTCGCACCGTTTTCAGTCTTGAATCATAAACCAACTGGCCCAACAATCCTCCCTTTTGGAGTAATTATCTTTCTGGGTTCGTTCCTTGCTTTCAATTCAGGGGGTCCACATAAAACATGTGAAGTCTCACTGCAGTCCTACTAGTGTCGTATTATTATTATTATTATTGTAACCACAAGGGCTGCAGACTAATTGACGGGTGAGAGCTCTGTAAGCTGCTCGATAACCAGGGACCGTTTTGAAGTGCAACTCTGTTTTATTTTTACGTTGAATCTCCATTACCCTAATTTCCAGAGGACTAAAGTCTAGGTTCCAAGTTTCAAAATAGCGCCATATTTGGGCTACTTACATTAATGTTTTGTTTTCTGCTGACACATAGGAGTGTTTTGACCGTCAGAGGGAACGAGCACATGAGAAATGGCTGCATCGGCAGCTTTTAACGCCAGCACTAGATTAAGGCTGAAGAAACTAGATAAAGAAAAAAGCACAAGCGAGCTGTTTGCTGGCCGTTCGGATGAAAAATGGCAATTTGCAAATGACGCCGTTAGCGCCTCACTGAGCCTCCCCATGTTTCAATGCCGAGATTCAGCCACAGTTCCATGACAACGCAGCATACATTGCTCAACATAAGGGTGCGAGCAGATTTTGCTGGCTGAAAGAAGTTTAAGTGTAAACTTTTCGAAACTTCTCTTTTTAGTTAGTAGCCAGTGAAACCGTAAGTTGATGCGACTTGTCTTTGCTTTCGGTATTCGTTTCTTTTTATTGTTCGAGGCACTGAGAAACATTCCTTTAATGTCTTTATTTTGCTTTCTAAACGTATTAAAATTGTAGCCAGCACAAAATGTAATTCTCTGCTTTGAAAAAGTGACGGCACATCCTCTTAGTTTGTTTGGTTTATGAAAGAGTTCTCTGAATCGATTTGATAGTTGTTTTGCATGACATCAACGCACATTAACGTTTCTTTTCGGTGAGGAACATTGAAAAGGTTTCATTGTCTGCTAGATTCTTTGTGAGCAAATGGTCCTCTTTTTCTTGGAAGCGGACACATTAAGGCTGAGTGCTGTTTTGGCCACTGAAATCGAAGATATTCAAAAACTGTGTAGTGAATATATATATATATATATATATATATATATATATATATATATATATATATATATATATATATATATATATATATATATATATATATATATATATATATATATATATATATATATATATATATATATATATATATATATATATATAATCAAGAGCACCGTGAAGAGACGGAGGCATTTTTTTTATCTTTCTCGACAGTACGTCTTTGCTAAAATGGTGCATTCAAGAAATAGTTCAGACCAGTTGAGAGAACTGGCCATTGAGCGCTTATAGCCAGAGTAAATTTTCTTTTGTGACCCCACGCGAGAATTATTCTCAGTACGGCATCTTAAAGCGGTATTATTAGACGTGCTGAACAACGCCCATGCAAGTAATCCTCTACACTTTATTATTCTTAAACTTCCAAGACGACCATCAAAACTTCTGCCGTTGTTTCTAGCCTGGAAGTACAACAGGTAAGCAACGTTTTTTAAACCCGATAAGAAAGTGCGAGTGCACTTTCCAACTTTGCCAGCATTATAAGAATAGGGTATTTAAATAGAGTAGATCACGGTCGCGGCCCTAATCACTTTCATTGCACGCGTTTCGGAAAAAGCGCAATATACGGCGATAGCGTAACATAAGCATCATGAAATCGATGTGAACTGGAGCAGAGTAGAACTTATAAGCACTCGTATTAGACTCCGTAGAAGGTCAGAACAAGATGAACACGTGGATCACATATATGGAGTCTTCGAAAAGCCAAAATAATTGCGAGCAGCGCAAACTGGCAAAGACGCCTAGCGATGCAGCACCGCGCAAACAATGGCGACGTCTTTCGCGGTCATGCTTGCCCGTTTCTGCGTACAACCAAGAGACCCCTGATGACTGCCATTACGGCGGGGCTTCGAACGCTCGTTCCTAGAGGAAGGCACTGCGGCACAAGTGACAGAGAGAGGGCAAGGAGGTGTAGGCGGTCGATACCAGGGCGCGCTCGCTATGTACGGCTCTGAGCAAGCCTGTACGGCTCTGAGCAAGCCTGGCGAGAAATGAGTCGTTATCAGCGCCTGACTCCACTAGCGAGTAGTTAGCGAGGTCCACCGGGAACAACCTCCGGTCAACGATGTAGCTGGCCCTTACGCTCTGTAACAAAGGCAGGACATGTTTTTTGCTATTTACTTTTTTAAATGAAGCGTGGTTGTAAAGAGGGGAGGCGGAAAGCAACGGGCAGGTCTCTGCAGAGAATGCAGGGGCCGCAGCGAGCTTAACGAAGCCCACGGGTGAGATTAGCCTCCCACTTTATCGGAAATTCTCGTACAATTTTCGCTTGCAATCTGTAAAAGTTCCGGCTGTAGATAAAGCACACGGCAGCTGATATAGTGCATTGAGGGAATATGATTTAGCCGAAGGCTGTAATCGACGAACACATTCACATAGGCCGGTTATATCTATAAAATAGCAAATAAACCCAGAAAAATTAACACCATTTAGGATATAAGCTCAAAGCAGATATAGTCTTCACTGCAGTTTTGCTTAGTGTAAGATCGGAAGAAATCTATAATCAACTGTTTTGGTACGTCTTAGTTATTCATTCCCTACCACGCCCTTATTAGCTGCGTCGTTTAGCTTATTAAGCCTATTACCACTATCGGTAACGGTCATCCTGTTAGATAACGGCAGGAACATACCGCGAGTCCATATAAGATGTTGTAAAGAAAGCGGAAAAAAACAAAGGCGCTTTAGCAGGAACCTCGGAAGCAAAAGAAACAAAAAGTCTATAGTTCAGTAACGCTTCCTGTCAGGACACTTTAAGGGGTATATTTTAAAGACCTGAACTGCAATTCGATAATACTTAATTTAGTAAGATTAAATTATAAACCCCGCAAAACTTGTAATGCCACAGCCTGTACTAAACACATTAGGCGAAGAGGCGAGACAGCGCTCCATGAACGCAGTTACTGCATCGGAGGCAGAAATGTTTTCAGGACTTTCCATAAGTAAACTTTTTTATTTATTTTATATTTTTCTCTATCGGTTTAGAATGCCATGCCTGCATGTGCCTGTGGCTAACAGAAAAAGCACAGCTCATTTTCTTCGCACATATAGATCTAAGCATGCAGTATTAATCGAATGCGGGCCGTCGAGAAAAAAAAAAGAGTTTTTTGCCGCTACCACCACTGCCTAGGGTTAAATGCCCATTTATTTTCGTTCTTCTAGAGACCTTTTTTCTTCGCTTTCAACAAGCAATGCGCAAAAGAGTGAGATTTCATGTTTTCACTTTTATTAAGGTATACACGTAACCGTTAATACATAACATAAAAAAGTGACAAAGTGCCATAGATCGCTTATGCCGGAAATTGTGAAAAGAAATTGTAGTTGAGACAAAACTGGTGCGTAGAACAAAGGTTCAGTGTGACAGTAACAAATAAAAAGCGACGAACACAAGCAGACGTTGCTAAATTAAGGGATCTTAACACCAATGCGCTCACTTGGGAATCTACAACTCGCCGCTTCAACGGCAAACTTGTTCAAGTGCACACGAATAGCTTTCTTGATCACTGATGTACTTTTCTCGGAGGAGAGCCTGCGACAACTGCCGGATTTACTGAGACGCGAAGAACTTTCCGAAGGTATGATTCGAACTCAGAATAAACCGTCTCACTTTTGCTCGAAAGGGCCGGCTGAAACCAATTTGCTTTTTCTTTTTTCTGGTGCGATATATATATCGTTTCTGCTTCCCTTTGCTGCTGTCACAAAAAAATAAAAGTTTGCCCGGTTGTGTTCCGTTCAAACTCGCTTTATTCATACACGCTTATTTTGTGCTCTCTATGTTTTCATTTTTTTGCGTTGTTTTTAACAAAGGCCGAACCACCTTCAAACAGGAAGCTTTCTAGCTCAGCGTGCATAAACAGAGATGCGCCTATTATAAATGTTTCAACCGCAGTAATAACTCACCTAAGTTAAGATAAGATTTATCATTACTGAGACTAAATAGAACCAACCTAACCTAGCCTGACTTCATATAACGCAACCTAACAGAACCAGAAAAATGTGGGCTGTTAATGAGCGGATCTTACATCAGCAATGTAGCAAACACAGGGAAAATATTTAAAATTTGTGGTCCACTACAGGGTGCTAGAGTGTTTTTTTTTTTCTTAGCACTCAAGAGGTATTGCACACGACCAGATACTCTTGAAGTGCCCACAGAGACCAAAAATGTTACTAAACAAGGTGCACATCCCTCTAATGTGAAACTGAAGAACCAGTATGCACAGAAACATTATATATTTTTTAGATATTAAACCCCAAGAGGAAAACTTGTTAGAAAACAGGAAAGAATTGTGTGCGCTAGACACATAATTATACAACAATCATTCTTTTAAGACGCAAACGTTGTTCCTGTTCATATTGAGGAGACCTGGTATCCATCACAAGAAACACTGAGGAGTGCTGTGCTAGTCTCAAAGTATACATGCATATGCATATTATATGCGTCCGTAGATTACGAGTGCAAATTGTTACTAGCTCTCTCCGCACGCGTAAAGGGAGCGGTTGCAGTGATGCTCCTGAATCAGACGTCACCCGAGAATTAACAGGAATTTTGAAAATTCGCGAGACCTGCATGTAAAGCGGTCGCAGAAGCGCGCGTCCTGTGGGTTAATATGGGGAATGTTTTATGTTGCGTCAGCTCGGAAGCATTTCATTCCAGATCTTTTTTCTGTTCTGTTCTCTACCAGCGGTACAGTAAGTTCGAACCCAGAGGTCACATCTCCCAAGCAGCACAGGTAATTGGCCCAAAAATGGAACTGTATTGGCAAAGCTTGCCCTACAATGGACAAGGATGGGACCATCCTGTTGCGATATTGGGCCAATGACCTGTGCTGCTTGGGCTTCTACGCGCAGGCGAAATGCAGTTGAACAAAGTTGGCATTCAAAAACGTATACTTTACAGGGATTATGTACAAGCAGAAGTGCACTGCAAGCATAGCTGGGAGCTGTGTGTTTGGGACGGAAATAATTTTTGGACCATATTTTCAGGTGTTTATTTTGACTCTCTTATATTTCCTGATTAAAAACAATGTCCACAGCAGTGTTAACGAACAATATCCACACTATATCTCAATGACGCATGGGTACAGCAAGATAACTGAGAGTCAGCGTGCAAGTCCTACTTCCCGCGATCCTCATCGGCGAACATCAATACATATGCCTTCCCTTTTGTTAAATGATACCTCTAAGCAGACCACAGTCATTTAGGCGTCGTCCTCCTCAGGCCGTAAACAGAACAGAGCCCAACCGAAATGTTGCATACGAAAACGTGCAGGTCAATCAGGCCTTGCCTGAAGGTGACTTGTAATAGTCCTAAGCCTTGCGTATATTTACACTGCGCAGTCGTCCGTATACTGAAACAGTGAGAAAAGAGGCTCAAGAGCATATTGGCATAGGTGTGGGGCTAAATTTTGCCGCATTCTTTACAGGACCGGCACAAAGCAATGATCTGTAAAAGACGTACGGCGAAACCATTAAAAAGACGGAGCTAATGGGCTTCCCTTCTGTAAGTTTTTTTCTTTCGACGTATTTATATTCCTTGTTCCTTGATTTCCAGTGCGTGATGGGGGCCTGGCCCTTCCGTTAATTCTTAATCACTGAAAACGTTTCCTATGATTTCTGGGTACGTTGTTACAAGCCCCGGTGTTCGCGTTTCAAGAAATATCTCTCTATAGAGCACGTAAAAACAACAAAAAAACTTTGGAGTTCTTCGCCTAGGTTTTCATTGATGATCGAATTACGCACATACCTGCGTTAAGCATTGCCTTATATATATATATATATATATATATATATATATATATATATATATATATATATATATATATATATATATATATATATATATATATATATATATATATATATATATATATATATATATATAGTGGAACAGAGAGTTAAGCGGACTACCTCTAAACAACACAAGCATAAGGCAGAATTGAGGACAGAACACGAGGAAAAAAATAAGCTCATTTAAATGCTCGAGAAACGAAATATCTTACATGAAAGCTTGGTAAGAAAATAAAAATAAACAAAGTTGTAAAACAAAACAACAGCGTTCTAATGTGTCGGTCAAGCAAAAAAATGGTCCTGAGCAGTGAGCAATAGCTACAGCATTCCCGTTATACTGGCGATAAGCGAGCAATGCATAATAACTGAGTGTCGATCCACCGTAGCTGGTGTTGCTCACTGATTATAAACGATTTCAAGCTCTATTTTATGACATCAAGTGATTTTGCTGCACTTCATGGGTAGATCAAACTGTGGACAGGAATTTCGTGTTTTTTTACGGTTATATGCTTCTGATAAACAAATTATCTGTACGAACCCTCTGATAAGCACAAAGAATGCTCTAAATGACGGCGCGGCTATAGATCACAATACATAAAGGATTTACAAGGATTTACAAGGATTGAAAGAGGACGTATACCTGTTCGCACATTTTGCTACCGGTGTAAGCATTAATCAAATGAACAAAAATATCTAGGAAAAATACACGGCCTAGCTGATAAACAGAGCAGGGTTGAAGAAATAAGGACACGAAGTAGATGACACAGCGCTTCATGCGCTTATCCTTTTCTGTCTATCGTGCGCTGTTTATCAGCTAAAGTTAGTTACCGCCAACAAGACCACACTGTCATTATGGCATAAAAAACAGCAAAAATATTGTAATAACTTCTGCGATAATCTCCGTTCTAACATTGCAATGCGTTGTTTTTTTTTTGGTCTCCTCAACGATCTTCTATGTGGAGGAACACTGAATATTTCAGAAACCACGGCGAGCGTTGAATAGAAGCATATTTTAGGTCTTTATTCTGAAATGGCGCCGAATCTAGACTAAATTTTTTGTGACACTAGTTTTTCCCTAATAGAAGTGCCTCGAGAAAACGCATCAAGAGCGAAATAAATTGAAAACAGGAGTAGTTGAGCGGCGAAAGCTTACACTAAGCTCCTTATGAGTGATGACGTGCGGCTGTAACGAGAGAACGTGGTTTCTATGTTTGCCATTAATTTTACAACCCTCAGCGTATGCTTAATTAGGGTGGATGTGACGGAATGTATTCTGAAAACGCGGAAATAAGACCTAAACCTTGGCGCATGCTCGGAAATGAAGCTTTCATATGAGAGCTAATGTATGAAACGTTTTGCAAAGAGAAATTAATTCTTGACACAGGCTTACGGGCGAGCAATGATTGAGGGACATTTTTTTAAATACCTTGCGCCCTACATAAAAACATTGCTTTTTGTTCTAAGCACTGTTTTCTTTTCTGAGGAAGAGATATGAATGATTTTTCTGATAATGCAAGGAAGTCATTTGCAACAAAAACCTAAGTCATACTGCTAAGAAATCAAAGCATCACGCCTATTTTAAAAGCTAAAATAAACGTACCTACTTCGAAAAATCAGTAGCGCAAACACACATAGCTGTGTACACACATACGCACAAAAAATCCGGCACTGCAGATGACGCGCAACATCTCTGCCTGGGCGCTTTCTACTAGGTTTTTCTTTACAATTTGCGGCTTCAATAGTTCGCAAAGTGCTCAAAGCACGTCGTAAGCCGCATTATACATTCAAAATTTTCTTTTTGAACACTACAGGGCTACATAAAATAGTATTTACTTTAGCAGTATTTTACTTCTTAAGCGGCTATTTCTGTTAGGGTTCTTTTTTGAGAGAATTGAAAAAAGATAAAATATTATTGTCTGCGAATTTGACTGAGCTGCACTTCAGAAAGCAAGCAGGAGAAACCGGTGAATCCCAGCGCACGCTGTCGCAAGTGCCTCGGCTATGCTTGTATTTGCTCATTCGCTGTATCCTGAAAAATTAACCGACTGCTTTTGACGCCAGACGGTACCTAATTCGTGCTACTGTTTCCGCAGCGGCAGCTGCAGAGTGCGTGAGATTTGCGCCAGCTGCATGTGCAAGATTTTAGCAAACAATCTCACGCGTTGACATATAATCGCTCATAAACCGTGTGGGTTTTGCATTACGTCGCTGTGTTCAATGGTTTAAGTTCTTTCGAAGCCGCTATCAAACTTTACAAGGATCACAGTTTTACCGATGTTGTCTGGAGTGCACACGAGTGACTAGACTAGAACAGACGTGCACAGGAAATCAAGTCGATGTTAATGGTTATGGAGAACGTAAACCTTGCCGCTACCAGTACACACGCACACAAAAAAAATTTGCTACGTTTTCAAATCAACTTCTGGCGTTGTCTTGAACTGGCCGCCGCTACCAACTGGGAGTGGGTTGCTTTATTATCGGAGCAGGATCCAACAGCTTGCGTCTTTCGTTGAAGAGAACATTAAAATGTACTACAAAGACAGTGAAAGTAACTTTTTTATTATGAATACATCAGGCCGCGAATTTGTTTTCGCTTTTCCTCAGACACATGTTGGCTGACGTGGACGTTTCCTGTTCCTTCTGTGCGTTAATCGAAACAGAAGCTCTAATCAAAATAGACGAATGATTCTAAATACATAACATTTTTCTGTGGCTGAAGTATGCGAACGACGTCCCACCTGAGACAACCGCGACAAGGCACTGCTCATAACTTTATCATTAACTTGCACGAACTAATGGTGCCACGAAATTATTTTGCATACGCTATTCTAATGTAACCGATAAGGTGAAGCCAGGCTATGTGGTTTAACCTCACTAGCAAATACATCCAAAAGTGATTAAATATACGTCAAGACGAAAACGTCTTCAAACTGGCAAATGACGTGCAGTGGCATGGAGCTGGTCTTTCCAGTCCAGAAGGCCTCAATTTAGTTCCCTGCGCCGGAAATGAAAATGCAGCGGGCATTTTTTTTCCCTGTCGGCGTTTATTAGATTTGAGGCCTTGGCCCGGCTGTGCTAAGCGAATATTATTAGTGATGCTTTGTGCAAACAGTCAGCACGTCCTATTAAACTCCAATAATCCCACAGAGAAATTCGTACCCTTAACGTTGCGAGTACGCGCAGGTGGTGCTGTTGCAGTCCCGCTATATATTGGGATAATATAAGGACTCGGGATAATTTAGACCACCCGGGGCTCATTATTGAGCACTGCCATCGAACAGTACGCGAGCCTCACGCATTTTTCCTCCATCGAAATGCGACGGCGGGGCCGGGATCGAACCAGCGTGTTTCGGGTGAGCAGCCGAACACCATCACTACTGAGCTACCGCGGAGGCCACGCAATATATGATTACGTGATTAGCAGCATTACTGAAAAACGATTTGGTTCTGCGAGACGATCGGCGAATTCTGTCATTCTCTCTGTATCTAGCGTTGACCATATTTTCACTCAGGAGGGGCCAACTTTCGCGTAAGACAAAGTGACACACAATTTTTCCCATCTCTAGAAAGTGGTGAAGTTTGTTGATAAGTACCCCTCGGATAAACCAGACAAGAAGTAAACAAAAGAAGTTATGGCACATCATGTAAAGTCCACGATAGCATCCCCTGTATAGTGTTCGCGCAATTGCCGCAAAAGCATCGTCACTTTCGTGAGGTGTTTAGCTTTAGAGCGGTGCTGTGGATATTAAATAGCACGGAACGCCAGGAGTGGACGCAGAGTTTGTCAAGCGTGTGTGCGTGGGCGTGACCTTGGTCGTCAACATAACGTTCAATACAGAAGCCGTTTTCACCGAATCACCTGAACAAAGCGGGCCTCAGCCTTCGTGTACCCTCTAACGGCTTTGCTTTCCACGGTGCTACGGGCCTTCCCAATTGTAGTTAGTCCTCTGGAGCGCCAATTCTGTATGTGGGAAAATACTCTCTTGTCCGCAGGTGCACGCAGAATTTTCAGATTAGTTCACCAGACAGAGAGTTTTGTAATATCATCGCTAACACCTGAAGCAGGAAACGCAGTGGTAACGAGGCGCTGGCGACAGCCGACAGGTAGCTACAGCTTGAATGAACTGGATTCTACGATAAATACCCTCCGATACAATGAGCATGCGTGGAGTGAAGACACTTTGATAGTTCGAGCCAACAAAAGCCCTGCGGCAGAAAAGTAAAAAAAAACAGTACCACGAAACATTTATCCTAATTAACAGGCCTAATGAGAGCTGAGATCAAAAGGCCCTTCTCTTTTGCTGTTTCTAGTAGAATGATGAGACCTTATAAAATATCACCCAAGGCCCGAAAGAAAATGCCCTGATGTGGTGATCTACGCATGTGACGCTGGTTGCGTAAATGTTCCGCGGGGCTCGCCTGATATGAAAAATTAGTCAGAGGGCTAATTAAGAGTGACTTGACACCGAAAGATAATTAGAAAAAAAAAACAGAGGGCCCAACAGTTGTTGCATTGCTACGCACATACAAAGCAGTGGATCAAGGTAATCTGCTGAACAACTCGCGTACACCGCGTAGAAGCCGAAGCAGGACGCCGTCGTTTGCGCAGTCGTGCGCGCGAAATCAAATTAGGCGCCACTGCAACGCGGGCACGGGCCGGGCCGAGAAACGAACGTGCGGAAGGCGTAACTGCGTTACAACGTCGGCCAGCTAAAACCGGCCGCTCCGTCGTTTGAGGCTCGCAATTCGCTGGGTTACCGCGGAGACGTGACCAGCCTCGAAAGATCAGAGGGGCGGCTGAACAATGCAGCGGACATCTTGGTTCAAATAGCCACGCCATCACGCAATGAAGTGCTGTCTATTCTTTTTTCAGAGGCTGGGACTGTAGCGCAATCTCTCTTTTCGGAGATCGGATGAGCTACACACTGAACATGCGGGGCTTATTTTAATAAAAAACTATATTGTAAACGATTCCCCTCGCCAGGAACATTTCTCGGTTGGTCACGCCGACTATTTTCCCCATTTTCAGTGAGCAGTTGCCAGAGAGATGTTGCGCTGAACGGACTACAGTAGTTTGATGGCCCTCTGAGCGATTAAGAAAAAGATCACTTTCGGGTGGCGTTCGAGCTCCCGAAGATCCAAATATGGGCAGCTTCGCTGTAGGATGCCTGAGATGATTCGGCCATCGCCACTGCAGCCTCAGAGCAGGTGCAAGCACGCCTGTTCCCGGCGTCGAAATCCCCCCCCCCCCCCCCCAAAAAAAAAAAAAGTGGTTGCAAGCGGAGGAGAAGAGGAAATGCAAATACTGAAAAGATTTTTTAAGACTCAATCTCATTTGGTACTTATTTTGTGCGCGCTTAAAATAAAATATGCCTCCTGGATGTGCAGGAATTTTTCAACTTTAAAATATAGCTCGCCAGTCAGCGGGTGCACCGAAGTAGTTGAACCCGAAGCTAACTGGAGTTCCCCAACCACAACTAGGCCTGAAAGCTTGAGCGGCTGCCAGAACCGCAGCCATGCGTAAAAACCGCGAGTGCGAACGTGATAGACATCAAGGCTATACCGAGCACTGCGGCAGCTTCTCACTGAATTATCGCGTCCAGCCGCAAGCTTAAAGGTTGGATTTTTGAACGCGAAAGCGTTACCGACCCCGTGTCGCCAAAAAAAGCCGGTGCTGGCGTCGGTCGTCTGGCTGTGACGGAAAAATTCGAACTGGTCGAAAAGGGGGCTGCTACAAGAGGCTCCCATAGATGTCGCCAGCCACGACTGGGACGCATGAGATCTTCAACGACCGGAGCAAACGCATGCAACGCGCCAAGGGCACGGACCACCGGCCGCCATATTCCTTCTCACCTTTATGTAAACGCGAATCAGACAACGATTCACGATACAATTGTCGCCTCTCAAGCTGCTACGAGGCAGACCCATCGCCGCGCTCCTAGCCTCTACACCTGGCATAGTTAAAGCGGGGTTTCATATGTATGTCATGTTCTCTTCTACATAATGATTGTGATTGTGAAAAAGAAAAGTTTTCGCGTATAGTGGGCCAAAACAACCGCTGTCGCGTCATACCCTTAAAGGCTGATCTTAATCACCTTCTAACCCCATTTTTTTATGGTAGGAAAGTTCTATTTCGTTACTGACTTTAACACGTCCTTCCTTATCTAATGTTAGCTTTCTACTCATCGCGGCTTCCAAATTATAACCAGTTATTCAATTTTGCAACATGGCAGTGTTCCACTTAGATAGAAAGGAGTGACAACGGGGAAAGTTTCGCCGAGAAAGTTGTTCTGAAAAGAGGAACATTTTTCGGCAAGAAATACGCAACTTACTTTTCCAAGTTCTTTCATTAAGCAAGAATATTATTCACTCCACACAAGTGTATATAAGCCTGATCATGATGTCGATAGGTTTAATATCAGAAACAAATGAAACTCGGGATTTTACGACCCATGAACAAATCGGCTTCGTTCGTTAAATTTAATGCACCAGGTTTTTAAGCATGCAGAACCATGGAGGACGCATCTACCCACATTTAAAACCAAAACACTGTTCTCGTCATACCCTGCAAAAAGGCTAGAATTATAATCGTTAGAATTTAGATCAAACAGCGTCTCTTGGGTTGCCCTAACTGTTCATTAGTCTCAAATTTTGGTCAATTTAGAATGAGGTTTAGTGAACGGACACGTACGACAGAGTGAATTTTAAACAGCGCCAGCGCCTCGAGGAATTGTAGAGGAGAATATCTTGAAAAATAAATGACAATAAGGCACGTAAAGCTATGAGAGAGCATGGATAGGTTTAAGAAAGGAGAAAAAAATTTTCAAACTTTTAAAAGCTTTTCATTCTGCTTTCTGTCTATTCTGTGAAGCTTTTCGCGCTGCTTGCATGTGCGAGTTTAACCTTACATTTGGACACAGGAGGGAGACAAATGAAACAGAGAAGAAAGCTTCTCGCCTTGCTACGAAAGGAGCTGTGGGGCCAGATAGAGTATCTCTAACTTGATCAGTTCACGAATCTTCGCGGAGAAGTGCATTTTTTCTTTGCTTCGGTCAGCGGTAGGAATCAGCCTCCGCAAGATTTTAGCGTTGTGAGGGGGGTGCTCTCACAAAATGAGTTGATCTCCTCGAAATTTCCAACAAGAACACGTCCGTACTACGCTAAAGCTTTCAATACATTTACCAGTGGGCAGGAAACGTCATCTAGCCGGTTGCTCAATGAATAATTAGTTAGCAAGAAATGAAACTGTCCAACGCAGTGCGTACGCACAACACGCATGCTGGATTGGTGGTCATAATTTGCTTAACTTTCTGGAAACTGGAACAGTTGCTGCCATTCAGATTGTAATGATATAAACGCTGCCTTTACCCGAGACAGTGCGACCGCGAGCACAACTGATGCATGCCTACGATGTGCTGTTCCCGAATGAGCCTCGGCGACCGGAAGCTCGGTTTTGTGCTTGCTTCACAAGCACCTTTTATTGCGCTTCAGCCGGAGGTAGCAAAAGATAGCCGTAGCTTGAAGAGCGCGATAGTAGAAATGGGTGATAAATGTGCCATTCCTAAGAGCGCGTCTTAGCAATGAATAAAGCTACAGGCAACGTTTATTCACAGCTGACGTTGATACTTTTACACTGCTTAGCACATCTCAGCCTTGCAAGATTACTGTCCTAATTGTATAACCTCTCGTGCAAACGTTTACTCCCACTGGTCTATTATGCAGATGTGACAAAATGACGGCCAGTGGGAGTTCTCTTGTAGCCAAGCCATAACGCCCAGTTATCCACACTCAGTGACATCACCTAATTAAAACGAATGAAAATGTTTGAAGTAAAGGATGCGCCCTCCATTGTTCGCTGCTGGTATCACGAGTTCGTTCACTCTGACTGCCCGCCAGTAAGCCAGTAACTGATTCTAGTTGCTTATTCCCAGTACATAATTGAGGAAGTTCACTATTCACTGACCGTGGTAAAAAAAGAATATTTCGGGAAACCTGCGGCTAATTTGTTCATAATTGTGAACAAGGAGGCGTAACGCTCGCGAAACGTCATTTTCTGAACAGGATGAGTTGCCAGTGAACTTCATCGACAGTGATTTCCGCTCAGACGATATGCTGCCAAACCTTGGATTAATACACTACAAGTTGGAAAGTCTTTGCACCTAGCGATGACTCAAAGAATAAGGCGGCTCATCATTTCAGTGTGTAAGTGGAGATTCTAGAGATACGCTGCAGTTTTGCGAGTATAGGCGAGCTAAGCTGGGCCAACAGTTTTGATCGCGGAGTTTCAATACCTCGCCACCAGTGTTACTATCAAGGTGGCTGGTAATCGTGCAGTCCGAAAGGACTTAAAGGCATTTTTCTCTTTCCTCATTGAGTAGCACGTCTGCGAACTCATGAAAATGGCGCGTTACGGTACTTCACGGATGTCTATCATTATTTCATCGCATTTCATGTTAATTCCTTACAACCGCCTCTCTTTCTCTTCCCACACTAATGGGATGGCCAACCGGATTTTTCTTCTGCTTAATCCCGTCTTTTAATTTCCTTGTTCTGTCTCTCTCTATGCTGGAATGTTAGTCCGTTTTCAGTGCACCAATAAGTGCGCTGTTCTGACTCCGTAGTGCGCAAGTAGTTTCTGCGATAATCATCGCATCAAAACGTTCCGAAAGGCCGTGATAAAGGAATGATTCCTCCTTGGATTTCAGCTTCTATTGGCTTTTTAGCATTTTATCACTGCGTCAAAGTTTCCCGCGATATATTTTCTTTTGGGATTCATTCGCTGTGGTGAATAATGACAACAAAATGAATAATGCAAACAAAATGAAAAATTTTTGTGTGATATGGCTTAAGCATCAAGTACAATGATTTAAAAAGGAAAAGGAAAAAAAAAACAAGGCATGCTTAACGATGCTCAGGTAGCTCCGCGCCTCAATTCAGGCATCATTGCGCAAGGTTTTCTGACACCTGTAACACAGTCACTCGCCCATTCGACTTTGCTGAAACAACGTATTGCATAGATCTAGTTCAGTATAGTCATGTGGGCGCGAAAATCAGACTTTTGGATTAGGGAAATAAACAGAAAATAGCCAACTTTACCCACCCTTGGGCTCCGACGAAAGCAGGGACGCAAAGTCAGGAAAGCACACAAGCGAGCACCAGGAAGAGAACGCAATCCATTGGTGAATCCACTGAGCAAGCCGGCTGAGGGTCGCTGTCAACCCACACTGAAGAAGTTGAAACTGACCGTTCAAATAGACGATTCACATGGCAGTAACAGAAGAGGGAAGCCTGCCTGTAGCTCCTGATGCGAATGCCCAGGCTGCTGATGATTCCACCAGTGTACGCGAATGGTTCCTTTGCGTAGTACTAAGCGTCACGAAACGCGCACAAGTTAAAACAAAGATCAAACTGTTGTAAAAAAAGAAATAAAACACAACAAAAACACCTTTCACAGTGTTCCGTCACATACAAGGTACCACAAAGTAGAGTCGCTATCTTGACTCACAGGAAGAAAAGCCCAGGACACAGACAGGCGCGACAGCGGTGGCGTATGCTAGGAAGCGAAGCAGAGCAGTTGGTGGAGGTGCCGAATGCACGTGGTGGCGTGCGCGCATGTGCGCCGCGCTTTGTTTGTGCGACGGCACTGTCGGCTTTGACGAGGGAGCGCGCGCTGTCGGGGGAGCGATTCGCGACGGAAGCGGCCACTGGCGGAAAAAGGCGGCGCGGGCCGGGGAGGGCAAAGCCCGGGAGAAGACGCGACCCAGAGCCTGAGCCGCGTTCCCCGAGCACTTGAGGCAATCCACGGAAGAGCTCTACAACGGAGAGGGGAGCTCGCGCTAGCTTTGGGGCCGCTCGTACTGCTGAGTACTGAAATCAAAAGGCAGGGAGGTTGCTGCAGAAAACAAAGAAAAAGAAGGAAGCGAGGATAAAATTTTGCAGTTTTTGCACATCTCATTAGACGGCTAGCATGCTGTCAATTATCAACCAACTTTATCTGGAACAATTCCCTTAAATATAGCCATTTTCGTTACACATTCGATCGATTACACAGCTGTGATAGACAAAGGTGCAGTTTATATTTCACTATTGTCGCTGCAGGGCCAATTATTAACCTGAGCAGCATATTAGCGCTTGTGTGAGCCGTGATTGCATGCAGACGTAAAAAGCTCACAGAAGTACAATGCAGTATGAAAGGAACCAAATGAATGTGAATTTGAAATTGTCTATTTTGTTTTTATTACATATTTTATATTATTTTTATTAACGACCTCCCTGCGGAATTAGCTAGATTTTCATATTCGTTTGTTTGCAGACGATTTTATTGTTTACAAAAGAGTAACTAACACATTAAACCAACAATCGCTACAACATGACCTAACTCAAGCACAAAACTGGTGCAATCACTGGCTAATGTCCCTTAGCACAAGTAGAAGCAAATATGTCTTTTTTCTACCGTCGGCGTGACCCTCTCCTGTTCTACTGCAGCATATCTAAGATTCAGTTTAACCTTGTCTAATCGTAGAAAGATCTTGGTGTTCATCTTCGTCTTGGTCTTGCGTGGAATGCGCCCATTTCGAACATTATATTATCCGGCAACAAAACACTTGGATTTTTAAACCGTCTTCTCTGCTCTGCTCCTCACCATGTGAAACTCTTCGCATACAAATTGCTAATTAGATGAAAATTATGATACGCATATCTCATCTGGACTCGAAAACAAGCATATTTCTGTAACTCAATTGAAGGACTTCAATACTGAGAACCTAGATTCATCCATTCCTCATACTCTTTTGATATCAGCATATAATCTTTAAAATCGCAGCCCAACTTGCCTGACTTTGCTCATCGTCACCATATTGCTAGTTTATGTTTGCTTCATAATCTATTTTATTCTGAGCTGCACCAGGGATCCTACATTTCCGCACCCTAACCACTCATATCCCTTCACACTGGCCATCAGCAGCAATAATCACGACCTCGCGCCAGCACAAGTAGATTTTCTTCGTCATTCTTCCCCCGGACTGCCAGTGACTGGAACGGCCTTCCCCTAGAGATTGCTGCTATCACCTCTTCATCTATTTTCCTTAAACGAATTTCACATTTACTAGCTCAATGGAAAGCTTTTCTTTTTATAACTTTCCAAATAATTATTTGTATTTGAGCTGTTTTTCATTTCTGCATCCCCCACTCCTTATGTAACACCTTAAAAAGAGGGTCTTTAAGGTTTTCAAGTGAAGTGCAGCGAAGATCGCCGTTCAGTTGGGAAAAACAGTTGTAATGTTTTTATTCGCTCGATCCATAACATAAGGCTCAAATATGATACAGTTTTTTACATTTGGCATTGTTTAATTTACAGACCTAGCACTAATTGAAATGTCAACACAGTTCCTACATACACCTGCCTTCATTGTGTTTCTTACCCTAAAACCAAAAGATAAAAACTATTTATGCGCAGCATTAAACTATGCATTAAACATCCCGGTCTGCGCAAAAAAAGGCGGCTTTGTGCGCATATACAGGCGACATAGAGGTTCAGACGCAGACACAAAAAATAAAGCGCGGAGACATCTTATTCGCGCTGGGCTGAAAGGAGCAACTAAAATCAGCGACAAAAAGCAAGCGCCAAACGTAGGACAAACTCCCCACGGGGTATCGGCAGCCCGATAGACACGCCCCGACAGGATTAATCGCTTCCGAGCGACACGGCTAGGTTCGATCGCGTCATCGGCGATGGCAGCTGCCAGCGACAAACAACAGCCGTTGAGCCTTCACACCGCACGGCGCTGCGACACATGCGGGGAAGCAGCAAAGAGAGACGGTGAAGCGCAAAACCGCCAACAAGAGAGAGACGGCTATGAGGCAGAGTCCCCCGACTGCCGTCTCAGAGGTACGCGACGGTTCAGAACAAGAACAAAAATAAAGAAGAAAATTTCGCTCACAAATCCGGCTCCAGCTCTTCATAATTGTTTTTTTTTTCGCAGATCAGAGCGTCTTCATTTCCGCCCGTCGCATCTATCGTCGCGGCGCGTAAATTGTTAGTTGGTCAGTGTGCCATAAAATTTATAAATTTTTATTTACTCGTGTTTGGAGAAAATATACATGTCGGGTACCGAAGCCTTTTTCCTCAAGGAATGTTTTTGATAGCTTTGCCGTGGCGTTCGAACAGTGGCGTTCGAACAGCAAACATTCGCCGAATGATGTCACAGCGTTTGAGCGTTCTTAGAATAAATCAGGAAATTAACAGCGATTTACTGCTGACATTTTCAAATCGCTCTGACTGTTCTGCTGTGCGTGCGAAGAAAGTATGAGATGTGTGAACGCTTTCTCCGGCGGTATATTTATCGCAAGTACATTGACGTTACCTGACTGCATGTTTTTTAAGCTGCATCTCCAACAGTTAAGCCTCAAATTTAAGACAGTGTCAGTGCTAGCTGTGCTGCCCAACGTAGGTCTTGATTGTATATGCACAAGAATAGGTGATAGCTGCACTCTCAACTCGTGCAGAATCGCATAAGTCACATCTAATCCGTTCAAAGCCTCCTGTGCACGCTTAGTCATCAGAAAGCATTCACTTCCTTTTCAAGGAATAGGTAAGAATAATATGGAAAAGCCGTGCGTACAGCCGGTTTTTGCATTTGTTACAATCTTATGAAACTATAAAACTTGGATCCTATGCGGAGGTTGGGTTTGGGAGGAGGGCAATAATGGGTGGTTCCCGCAATCTAAGCTCAAAATACTTTCTTTCAGCGATGGCTTATGTAATAATGGTTGAAACAAAACGTAGCGCAAACCTGGTTTGAGAAGGTGAGATTATTATATACTGAAGGAACATTGGCTGATGCCGCGATGCCGCGTCGATCGATTCTCTACTCTGCTGGCAGAATACTTGAACTTAACACTCTTCAGGGAATGTTTGTCAACGTCAGATGCCTTATTTTCTCTGTGCACTCTGCCTTGTTCTTTCTCTTAATCCCTTTCCCGTGTTTTCTTTCCTTAATCCCTATTCTCACAGTGCAGGGTAGACAATTGAACATACGCCTGAATAACTAGCCTACTTTCCATGGCGCAATTTTTGTTTTTCGTGATTTGTACTTGTTGCGCTATAAATGCTGCGTTTGCACCGATTACTTGGCAGTCGGCCCTCTCGCATGTCGGGTATTCTAACGGAAAGGAACGCAGTAACACCTTGAGAAAAGAATGCATGAACGAAATATTCGGGCGAAGAGCGTCAGAATTTAACATACCTCGCCTCTTCAACAGGGAGCTCTTGTCCGGTCTTAAAAAATTGAAGAGCGGCCAGTTGAGGAAAGGGTTCGTTTTTTTCTCCAGTCACTCCCAATGAATACGGCAGACAGACTGAATGCGCTTTCAAATTCCGATATGCCGCCTTCAGAACAAGATGGCAATAAAAATATCGGGAAGAAATGTCCACTTAGTTTTTCCTTTTTTTTTTGCCGCCTTCTCAAATCGGAGTCTTTCTTTCATAGTACGCATTCTGTGAAGCTGATTAAAAGGATGCATTCATCCCTTGTCACTAAACTATAAATCGGTTTATTAATTTTTCTATACGCTTAAAGTACAGAAACACCAAGCCAGCTATTTTATTCATTGCTTTCAAGAGATGGAGAAAACCATACCTTGCTTCTAAGAACATCACGATGTTGAGTGTGAGGTGGTAGAATAAACGATAAAGCTGAAATGCCCGGAGAAATGGACGTCTAATTATTCGGCTCGTTAAAACGACTGCAGGACAATCAACTGTGATTTGTTTCAACAGAACGACCCGAGTATGCCAGATTGATCCCCACATTTTGATTTTCGCCCAGAGGGGGCGTTCTTTGACATTCTTTGCTTGCTTTCCTGGCTCTTTAGCGAGAGAAGCTGGCCCAAGAAGACGTCAATAATTACCGCTTCCATCGATCATCTGCTGGTCTCGACGTCTAGCTGTAATTTTTGTCTTTATTGTTCAGCACTCGTCGGATCTACTTTCGCTGCTGGCGCGAAGACCTACGTCTTTTAGAATTTTTATTTCAGTGAAGTAGTTCTGAATTCGGCATTTCTTCTACAACTTCGCTGATTTTCATATTGGGCGGCCTCGTCCAACAATGAACACACTGTTTTTTTCAGAAGAAAGCAGAGAACCTTGGGAAACGTTCTTCACTTATGTGCTTTACGCAAGGCAGAGCGGCAGTTAATTAAGTGTGCGAGTCAATGCGGATGACTCGGCTTTCTTCATTGAATGACCTTATTTCTCCTTTCAATCAGTGAAAAGAAGCACTCGAAGCAAATACGGCGAAAACTGCCCACTGTACGACTTCACAGTGGAACACTTTACATACATTAGCACTTGTCATGTCGGAGAAATGGCATTGGATAGGGAAAGTAGCATGCGCCGACCGATATCGCATTTGCAGTGGCGTGTTTCTTTCTGCAAAGAAACAAAGGCTAGCCTGTCACACAAGTTCTCTTGGTGGAACTCTTCTCGTCTGAATTCCTGAGCGTCTCGTGCAATTGTGAAACGCACACTCAATTGCGAATTGCATTGCATGACCTGCAACTCAGAAGCACTTGCTCTACACGCGGGCCACTGGTGACGTAAGACAAGCGCAGCTATTGCACGGCCAGACATGATGGCACTTTGGGGAATTTGGGGCTGAGGCGGCTTCTTGCTTACCTCACAATAACGCCCCATCGCCTTCTTAGAAAAAAGAGAAACTTTGAACGAAGGCATCGTTCACTGCAAAGTGGGAAGTTGCAGTCCCTGTCACAAGGAACAAACTTTTTCTTACGCCGACCGACAGCGCATGTGCAGTGGTGTATTGCCGTGAAGAAAGAAAGGCTAGCTTGTCACACAAGCTCCCTCTCAGGAACTCTTCTCGTTCCTGTGCGATCGATGAGGAAAAACTTAGCGTGATGCCTTGTGTTGTGCCAAAGACTTTCAGAGGCACCGGCCTCTCGACTAAGTTGGACCTTGCCCTTGCACCTTTTCTAACCCTGCTTTAAAATGTCGTTGCTGCTTGTTATTAGCTGTTTGAAACTGTAATCCTAATGCTTCAGCCAAAACTAGCTACCACGTTCGCAGAGACGAATCTGATGTTGTTACTTTTCGTCTTTTATACTTTCCCTTCTGTCTTGGTGAGGTATTGTCTCGCTCCATATCGTGTTCAACAACACAAAAAGGCGCGGACGAGTGTGCATTCCACTCAATTTCCAGTTACCCCAAGCAATTCATTTTATTTTTGCACCATCGCCCTTCATTCGTACTCTACCTCTACCTTTCCTTCCCTTACTCTTTCCCCTCTGTGGATTAGCCGGCCAGGGACACGTCGCCGTCGGCCGACCTTTCCATTTTTGCTATCATTAAATTTTTCCTCTCTTACTCGTTTTCAAGTGCTGTCACCGTTTCATACAAAAGTTTAGGCGCTTTCCATTTGCCCATAGCAGCAGGCGATAGTTTTTTCACTGCTTTCAGTTTATGCTTAAATACGGAAGCTGTGTTCGCAGGTGGTAACACAAACGTTTTCTTCATGAACTACTGCCATCAGTAAGCCACTGTTTGTAAAAAATCTGGCTATTCAAGTTCAACATTTCTCCCTTCTATGTAAAGATTACATTTTGCCCGAACAAACTTGCCCATTAACTTAGATTATGTACTGGTTTGGAGCAATGAAAGGTGCTGCTTTAACAAGCGTAGTAGATATTCATGGGTCATCGTAAAGTGGAAGTTGAGCACTGCTCAAAGGTGTTTCAGTGCGATAATTTCTTGCGCAACTGTCCGGTGCGAGAGCTTGTAGTAGCTTCCGAAATCTCTGTTCCGAACTCGAGGTTTCCAGTCACTAAGATCAAAGGATGCCTGTGAGTTGGTAGTGTACAGGGCGTTACTTCTTCGTTAGGCCATAAGTTGTGTTACCACATGACCAATGAGCATGGCCATGAAACTATCATCTTACATCTATCCCTCGAATCTTTTCTCTCTCAGGATGGAGGAGAAGCATGGTGTCCTTTCTGTGATACATTTCGGCACACTCAGTGGTTTTAGCAGAAAAATGGTTGTCCCCCATAATATATACAAGTGCTAGTTTTTTAATTTATTTTTAACTTAGAGGTCAAGCACTATGTTTGGGAAGGTGCAGGCGGTCGGGTGTATTGTCTGCGCTGTCGCCAGCTACGGTGAGCGGTTGCTTTTCGTTCTTTTATTACGCCGTGTTAGAACTCCTTTTAATAGGCTCTTTAAGCTGTCAGCTTTGAACGGCTGTATTGTCGTATTTCACGAGAAACTTGTGTGATTCAGACAAACACGCTATAGAACGCGGCTGGGAACAATGTCCAGTGTCACACCACTTCAAAATGAAGTATATTACTTCGTCGCGCTCGTAGTAGGTTAAAAAACGGCCGCCTCCATGAGTTAACTGTAAAACGAGAAATTTTCTTCCGAGAACTTTTTTAACATTTCTTGCTATGTGTCGCTTTGCCACCCAGCTACGCCTGACTCCTACACACGCGTATTGCATTGCTTTAAAAAACACCAACCTTTGAAATTACTTTCCCACTTTCGCAGTATATTTTATGATGTACTTGGCATTGTTACATGAAGGGACGACATCGCAGGTGCATTGTGAAGTCAGAAAACTGGAAAACTACTTCAAAAATTCTTGTCTGAATGTAGTTCAGATGCGCAAGCCCAGCTTTTATCCCCCTTGCGGTCTTTCAGTGGCAACAACGCCACCGCAGCTTGTTTACGTCATAGATCAGTGCTGGTCTATAAACTGCTCGAACGAGGCGACAGATGGATGCTACTGCATTACTGCCCTTGTTAGCTCAATAGTCAAACAGAAACACCAATTACAGCCCTAGTTCAAAAAAATATTTTACGTAACAGTGGTTATAAATAAAACTAAAGGTAGCAGAGAAATCTAGTAATGAAAAAGAAGGAGTTATTGCGTAGTACTCACTTTCTCGAATATGCGGAATGCGCCGAGACGCAAGCAACAGTAGAGAAATCGCCGAGACGCAAGCAACAGTAGAGAAATGACACGAAGTAAAAGGCGAGCATGAAGGCTGTAATCCGCTGTTTCCTTTCTTGTGAAGTTTTGAGGACGCTATTCAGGTACGGAAAATATGCGGCAAAGAATAATCAGTGCCCTGGAGCAAGGTTAATAAAAATATATTCTGCGATGAAGCGCGTTTGTACTGATTTGACCTTTTATATCTACTCCCCCTTAAGCACCCATTTATTACAAGGTCAAAAAACAAACTGCTCTTTCGACTCAAAAGCTCGCTAAATTCGGAGGCGAGAGAGCACTCGCACGAGGAAGTCGTTTGCTCAAGGTCTTTATTTCACGTTTTTTTATTTTCCCTCGCAACATCCCACAGCGGCGTTATGCCCTGCTTCGAATATCTAATCAACCCGCTTCTTTGTACGCGGAAGTCATAATCATTATTTACGGCTGAATGCTTTTGTTTTCGCCACGAGAAAATGTAATTGAAGTCGGCGGCGCTGGGAAATCTTTCTGCCAAACGCTACAGATTGCCAGTTAGAGTGCACGTAGAGTCTCGTTATAGGCATGCATTTAACGAGCGCAATATAAGTGCGCCCGGTTGTGAAGCAGAGACTTTTCTCTTGCGCTTGGTTCCTCTTTTTGTTCAAAGCTTTAAAGAAGAAGGAAGGAAAAATTATACCCGAAAATGTAAAGGCGACTAATATGCGAAAAAGTAAATGTAACACTTGAGAACTTGCTCCTCATTTTTAATGACCCTTAATATCCGTTCTAACGGCTTAATGTCGTCCTGGAAAGTCAGACGATGGGGAAGTACGAAAGGGCAATTACGCTGTGATGCAGTCAACTTAAGATAACACGCCAAATTTATTCGTTCATATGAGTTGACATTTTTACGTGTTACGTCACATGGTATGAAGTCATTATGGTGTTTGTGACTGAGCACTACGTCATAGGTTCAATCCTGGCTTTGACAGCCGCGTTTCGATGAAGATGAAATGCAGAAACATCCATGCACTAATATTCTAGTGCTTGTTGAGAAGCTCCACGTTGCCGAAAGTAATCTCGCGCTCTCCTATTTCTCATGGTCTGTTGTATACAGTGCTTCTTCGGGAAGTTAAAATAACTAAATAATAGTTAGGTTGTCAGTGCATGGACAGAATCTATGGCATAGCTTCTGCACACCAATTGTTTAAAACCATTTTTGCTTCCCTAATGGCGTTCAGCTTTCAACACGTTGCCTTGCTTTGCTTGAAAAGGGTCCCAAGCACCTTCCAGGAAGGGACTTATTAAAAAGATAGTATTAAATTTTCTCGCTTGCTCACCGGGCTTAGTACATTTCGTGGTTCAGTGACGTCTCTGTGACGAAAAATAACATTGTGGAAATAGACAATATCAGGATAATAGCAGGGAATCCCACTTCTGACACAATGACATTCTGGCGGCTTGGAAGTGTTAGTTACAACGCAGTAGCATCAAGACGTTATTCACGTGCCTTCCAAAGCTCCCTAATTTGTGTGATAGGGCAGTTCACTTACAAGTGACTGTACCGTTAGGACGGCGTGGCGGCGAAAGTACCTCCGACAGCACATAGTTCCGGTCTCCGTCACGGGTGGGCGCTAGAGGGTGCCAGGTACGGGAGGCGGGAAGTAATGTTAGGTGGGAAATGAAAGTTCTTGGCGTTGGAGCCCTTGTGTTGGAAATGGGCGACCTCCGAAGCGTACGGCACATTTGCGAATTGCTAAAGTTTTCCTGATTAAATTAAAGGCTCATGACTGAATAAACCATCTGCGCTACAACAAAGGCAGGGACTTAACAGGAAAGGAACAACGTCAATTAGTCTCGCTATGCTGCATGAATTAGCGTTCAGAAATAAAGCAGAAAACACGCTACCTTCCGTATTCACTTTTGTTCTTGTTTTATTAAGTCTGCCGCCTTCGAATATTCGCCCAGGGCCTGAGCAACATGTTAAGTGAGCAATTCTTATGCAACAGGTCACAGCGGCCAGGTACAGACACGCGATGTGTAGAATTTGTACACACTCCCCGCCACCTTTTACCGTGCGGCTCTGAATTCTCTGAAATGATCAAGAAAGCTATCCGGTGAAGCAGTCTGTTTTCCAGGAATTTGACCAAATCTTCTGGCGCCCATCCGGCCACCTGGAATTGACTTTTCTCCATTTCACAAGGAGACTAAAACCGCCTTCGTGTGCTGAGAGTAATAGAGTGGAATATTTTACAGAGTAAGGAAAATACATACTCATGGTTATTCACGAGTAACGTGAGCATCAAAGACCGTTGCACAGGCGCTTTACTCACTTGAAATGATGAGAATGCAGTTGCTTTACTTCTAAGCTTGGCAGTTCCTATAAGCTGGTGCATTAGCGAACGAAAACAGTGGCGATCTTCAAAGATCCAATCACTCACAACACACTAAGTAGATACCCGTGGGCACTCATGTGAAGAGAATGCCATCGAACATCATTCGATGCAAATTTCATTCGAGGAGTTTATTTCACTGCTAACTCGACGAAGTTTGTTCACAAGTCAAGTGATGGAGTTTCTACATTTCCAAACTACACTTTGCACACAAATTCGGATAATCACGCCGGCGCCTTAGCAAGTGTGTTAGATATTTTGCTAGTGTCCATAAACTTCTGGCAAGCTGGAAAAAGAGCTCACAGTGTTAATGCTTCATTTAATGGAGAAATGTTTTAGTTACGGTTTAGGTGCTTATCTACGAAGTCTACTATGCCTTCAGTTCACTGCCGCAGTAGGTATCTACGCTGTCATGTCAAATTATTTCATTTCTCATTGCTTGCGTTTTTACCGTGGCGTGTAGGTTGCGCGTAACGAAACGTCAGAATGAAATAAAGAGCTTGGGTTTAAACATCAAATGCTTCTTGGCTCATATGCCTTCCTTAATAGAAGTAAATTTATCTAACGCTCTCGAGTAAAGAAGGTGCGACAAAACTGCCCACCGCGTTTGGCCGGCAGAGCGCAGAGCTGCCGTCAGAGTCGATTATGCAGTGCTCACAAAGAAATGTTGCAAATACCTGCAAGTCTATTGTATTTAAGTATCTATGATAATGAATTATTCGTGCTAGACTCATTAACTGCTTTATGCTAGCTTTGAAGTTCGGAAGGCCGCCAGAAAACGTGCTCCTGGTGCACGTGAGGTCATTTAGGAACGCATTTTTTTAGTTTCCGTTAATTCTTCCTTCTGTGCCCCAAAACAATCATGCTTTACAGAAATTAATATTTCATTTCATTTCAAAATCATAAAGTTGTAATAGATTCCAAACATGCCAGTTACAGCGAATTATGAGCTATTCTCAATGTCCTTCTAAACCCATGACTATGTTTATCGTGAGTGTTTTTTTTGTGTTTGGTTTTTTGGTTTGCACTGCACGGAACAGTGTAGAATTTCTTGGCTGGGTTGCTACAATGTTCCGAATTACATAGCCTTTCAAAGAGGCTGACACAATTTTGAGAAATTGTAACAGCGCTAAGAAATACGCTTCTGGTCGAATTCATCAAAGTTTATAAAAGCCTTAATATGAAACCCTAGTTTTCGCGACATAATTAGCTCTAGTAGTGTGTAGCTCTAGTAACCCTGCGATTCATTTGCTAGACCATTGGTGCAGCAGTTGCCTAACAACTTAATCACGCCTCTTTTAGGTGGACGTCAACATTTTCAGTGCACTTGTTTCAGTTTCTGCAGCACGCGATCACCTGCTATCGCGGTTACATGTCACCATCTTCAGCCGCAGTTAGGTCAGTGATTTCATGGTAAGACTTTCACGGGCGCTTCGGTGAACATTACGTGATACAATTCTGGAGGCTTATTGTCAACGTTTTCTTGTAGTTACTGTCATACCCGTCACAAGTTTGTATAATTTATTGTCATTCTTTGGAGGGAAAAGTTTTTGCTGATGATTTGAATACCGGCATTTAAAGATATCGATGTTGCAACCCTGTACAGGCGTCAAGCGGGTGCTCGGAATTGCTTCCGTTCTTTCTCTGATCAAAGTGTTGCGTGTAAGCACTAGTGAGTCTGTGATCGTATTTTTACCACCGTCGAATAGGCCCCCGTTGAGAAGAGCTGTGTTTGATTCCAAGTGTCGCTGCAAACAATGTTGGCTTTCCAAATAAGCGCGGCGCAACCAGGTGCTTGGTTTCCTCTGTGTAAGGCACTGTGTAAGGTTGACATGCACAAATGCACCCATCTAACGAGCAGCAATTAATTCAATCATAAAATCCTCACCTTTAGATGATGGATACATATACGAAGGAATAATTAATCAAGTTTTATTCAGACTATTTAGCGTGACGGCTTCACCAGTGCATGCAGCAGATTGTGCTGGTGCCAGCCTTGCTCATTGTAAGCGCTAATTCGGCATCTGAGCATTCTCGCTGTAGTGCAACTTGGATGTATCATTTTTTTTTTGCAATAAAACAGCAATGACCACGGCATATTTTTCAGCTATGCACTATATTTAACAAGTATTCACACATCAGTCCCGCCAATACACAGAAATGCGTGGGGCCTTCAACCGAAATTTGTCATCAATTCAAATGAAAAACATAGCAGCCCACAGAAATATAACAGGTAGTTGAAAAAAAAATGAATACGGAGACCTCACTTAAATATACAGGAAGCAGAAACTAAATCAATCATGATGACATCATTATGTTTTCATCCGCCAAAGCGCTGATGAAATGGATGTAAACATAATGAAGTATTCAATAAAAAAACTGTACTGAGTAGGTTAGAATTTCTGCACAAAAATTTTACACAGTTCTCTTCAAATTTATTCAAGTATATCGACAATTCTCACAGTACACGTGAATAGTATAATAACTCTATCATTTTACTAGAGTTTTCCATTTCTGCTGCTGTCTTGCTTTCATCATTCAGTTAAGCGACACCGACGAAATAACTCTGCTTTCCGTATTACCCTTCACTACATTCACGCTGCAGACGTTTAGAAAACACCATTGAAAAAAAAACACTTTGTTATTCAAGTACAATGCGTGTTTCCTTCTTTATTTAATTCTATATGTCCGTGTGCACGGAGAGTTATAAAACAGGAAACGTCGTACAGGCTTTCAGATTTTTAGGTCCGGGGTCAACAGAAAAGAGTATGCTAACTTATATTTCTCATGTTTCCTGTTCACGTTCTGGCTATCACGCCTACGATGTCTGAATACAAAGGCGCAGTTTTTATTGTTTTTTGTGGCATTCAAGGCAGCTTCCTAGGACTTGCGATGATAACGCTTAAAATTCCTCTTTGCTTCGCCTAAATCGCTTGTGCGCTGTCATGTAAAAAAAAGCATTGAAAGCAACACCATATGGGTGTCGACAGGACTGCGTGTCCTGTTTTAGTTATTGTGAAGTTGGTACTGTTCATTTCGGAAGTTTTCTCGGACTCTGTATATCAGCGTGCGCCGATACGATCAACGCAGCGAGTGGAGGGTTTCAACTCTGAAGAGTACTGGAAGTACGTGCTCCCCTTTTCAAGCGGGCTCTTCTTCCACTAGATGTTATATCTGCTGTATATTTACTTCTCTTCTTCCTGCGCAAAGCATCTGAATTCAATGACGTCATATTGAGCAAGGTGTACTTTCTTCGGCCTTGGTGTTGTAGGCCAGCAAGTTTTCGTGCGCTCGAAAAAAATTGTCAAGTTTGAAATTTTCAACCTATGATGAGAGTATGCAGAGCTCAGATTCAGGTTGAACTAATCCGTCATGCTACTAGACAGGCACCGTGCTTCTTGGTAAATGCGGTCATTCCTTGCGAGTTTTTATTCGTAGTGGTTAACAACATTGTACTAAGACTGGCCGCCCCAAAACGTTCGTTTTATACATAGTATAAAACCAAGGCAGAAATTTTATTGATTGAAGAAATCTGGAATCATCTAAATTATAGTTTCATAGTAAAAAAAAACTTTGCGCATTCTTTGTGTTATTCTGCGTAAAGTTTTTTCACTATGTCGCTACACCAACTGGCCCAACGTTCTACCCTATTAAGCATCTAAATTATGACCGTTGCCTTGTTCAGGTAAAAATGGGACAGCAAGGTGGTTACATTAAAACTAGTTGAGAATATAACAGAAAAATATTCGCATTTTCTGCGCTATCGAATGTTACAGGTACAAAATTTTTCAGTGCTTTGCAAGCACCGAAGAACATTTCAATTTTTCTGGTTTTTTAACAAGAGAAAGTGCTGGCGTTGATTTGGTTTTCTTTCAGAAGGATAAGTCTTTTCGGTTTCGTGTAAACCATCAGGAGCCAAATTTTAATATGAAGAACGTGAAAAAAATGCGATTTTCACTTCTAAATTCATCATCGCTATCATAAGGAACTCCCAAAGCGCCAGGGCGGACTTGAATATTTTTTGCAAGAAAAAAAAAATGTGCCTTTTTCGTAATATACTTCTCCAAACACACGTGCGCTCAAAAATGTGAAATCGGCAAGGAAGAAGCGCTCTCTGTAGCTCAAACAGCGTCGAATCTGGGAGCCGCCTGTTCAATACAAAAGAAAAAAACTTTTTTTAAGTACGATGACTGTTTGTCGGGACCAGCTGTCGCAGAATTTTCGCAGTGATTCCAAAGATAGGTCACGAAGAAACTTCCACTGCGGTTTCGCGCCTACCGTGAATAAGACACGCGCCCCGCCCGTTGCACGCCGCGTCACAAGGCATTGGCGTGCTTTTTGAAAACTCGCTCGGCGCCTTGCAGCGAAAAATCAATGAAAGGGCATTTTGTCACCTTTTTCAGAGCGCTACATCTTAGGGTGAAGGTTGCCGGGAAAGACGTAGCGGTTTTTGTAGTCAGGAGGTGTCCACGGCAAACACGAAATACAGTGGCCCTAAAGAAAATAAACATAAAAGAAATGCGCATAGATGCCTAATTTAGGCTTCGAAGAGAAATGACAATGAAAAGAAACGACGAAGAAGTGAGAACGAAAGACATAAAACAGTCCCGGCAGTCTTGGTGATGAAGTGTGCACGAATGCCGAGACCCTCTTAAGGGTCGGGGCTTATGGGTTCGTGATAGCAATTATGTTATTTTAACACATACAACAGAAAAACTGTTAAAAGCCATAAATCTGTGTAAAAGCGGAGTACACGTGTTATCCGTACCTGTGAATTCGTGCAACTGCTGCTTTGACGTGCGTACAGCGCTATCTCGTGGAACTCAATTTCGCCATGAATGGACAATAGCCGTGAAATATAATGAAGACAGTGCGGCAAGGCCTATCGAGGAATGCGAAGAGTCTCATAATTAAATCAGCGAAAAACAGACGGTGGAGAGAAAGTCTAAAACGACCAACGAGCGCTGAATTTCTCCTCTTGCATGCTGTGTAGTCAGTCAGCATGTGACTGTTGTACGCAGGCAGATCACATGCACCCGCAAGCTTTCAGCGGCATTGGCGCCTTTTGTGCTCGATACGCGGCCTTACTTCTTACTCCGGCTGTTGGATCGGCTACTTTTCTGCAGGCTGCGGGAGTTCCTAAATTGCAGTGTCGGTTTCTTTTACATTAGTGCGCCCTCATGCAGACACGTGCATGCATTCACGTCGTCAACGTATGAAGCGCGATGCGAGCGCAAGTTCTCCCATGTTTTCTGTTTTGTGGAAAAGCGGATATGCATTGGCAGATGCGTCAAGATATTTCATGAGTGCCACACGAATTGCACCCGGACCACTCTTTTCACTCATTACAGAATAATAGTTTTCTAGCGCGGGTCCGCATGCATTCAGTTCGTGGGGCACCGGCATGTTAGGCCGGAATTCATCGTCTTTAATTGGTGTGCTCTTTGTCTACGACGAAGCTGCAGCGCACAGATGCGTTATGCAGCTAATGTGGTATTAACGCTACGCGCTTTCAGCGAGGAAATGGTTCGGCCAGCTCCTGTGTTCTCGCCAATGTTATGCGTATATTCCATGCCGACCTCTACAGCCGTCACGCGTACGACTACAGTTAGGCGGAACTCGGCCAGAACGTATGCATGGCTCTTTGCCGCTCACAATGCAGAAATCGCAACGACAAGTGGTGATGCTTGCAGCTTTAATGTTAAAGATAAACTGCAATCCTTCTAAAAAAATATTCCTCACTGGTGTGCGACTTATGGGATAGGGTGATTAACTGATCAAACACATGCACTAACATAAAAAAAAAGATTTTGTCCTTTAAATCATCTGATTGTGTGACATGCCACGGGTAGATTAAGCAAAGTACCTTGGGATAGCGCGAAGAAAAGACCTCAAGTAGAACGCACTTTACATGTTGTAGGACGTACTTTACAACACTATATGTCGACAACGTCCGCAGCAGTACGTTTAAGCAGTTAGTGTTCTTTCGCCGCACACCAGCAAGGCTCTTTTACACGTCAAATCAACTGCTTGCAAATAATTAGTGCTGCCTGTCCTTGAATATGCGATCATAACTTGGGATCTGCATCAAGCGCATCTGATCGAAAAGAATGAAAAAAAAGTACTATGTTTTATCTGTTTCAAGTACTTTCGTCACGAAAGCGTAACAGCTTGATCGTTAGGGTGCGATTTACGACCATGTTTGCTGTCGAGAAAGATCTGGAATGAAATTCGTCTTCAATCATTATGAGTCGGGATTAAATGCAAATAAGCCGGAATACTTGAAAACACCCCAACGTCATTACATGCAAGGTAATGCTAACAAATGCATTACGCCTTGATGGATGCATTGTGATACATTTAAGCACTCTTTTTTTCCGAAGGCAATTGAAACGCCGGAATGAAGTTGTGAATTCTCCAAATGCTGACGTCTGTGGCGAAACACTGGAGCGTTCCTTTGCTCATGAAAGTGACGTAACTTGAGTATCATGAGATTGTTTTCGCCACTTCAAGTTTATTCCTGTTCTTCTTCCTTGCTCATGATTTTTATTTCTACACGTGACCTGACCCACTCCTCTAAGGGCCTGGAGGAGGGGTACCGTACTGATAAATACAGAAAAAAAATATTATGAGGACGCTTAGTTCCATGCTTTTGTTGTGCAAGATCATAGCATCACTTCGCACCTGAGAGCGTCGAACTTCCGGTATGGTGAGTTCACTTCCGGTTTGTTCTTGTAATTTTCTGTCTCAGGAACTCACTTTGGTTTAGTTGACGTTATGTCCGGATTGGTGACGTCACTGCAAGCGCTAGCGCATGCCACCCGCGTTGGACTGCCTGAAAGTGTAACAGTACACGCGGCCGGCGAGCCGTACGAGGCCTTGAATTAGTCAGCAAGGGGAGCGGGGGGGCAGGGGGGGGGGGGGGGTGTCATCGAAAAAAAAGCGTTCACAATCTCACCTGAGCATAGTTATTCCTTAGTTAACTGCAGTCCTTGCGCTTTGTGTTCCGCGCAATTAACATGCGCTGAAAACGGGAGACATGGAGGAAGGCCGGTGCGGCTGCATGCGCGCTACCATATTATCAATGCGAAATCACTATTCCGGTGGGTGAACCCAGAGCAAGATCTTGGTACGTTTGCACGCTTGCGATTTTTGTGGGTTTGTGCAAAGTGAAAGAAATACATAAAAATAACGAAGCAAACGTCCCCGACTGGGACTGGAGCCCGCGGCGGTGGCAACAGATCAGCTTGCCAGGACGCTGTGCGAAAGCACTAGGCTATCACCGCAGCCAAACACGCCTCGTGGTAACCCGCAAGACACTCTCGTGCTGTGCATTGCGCATCATCTTGTTCATCCAATAATATTCGTTTTGAGCTATGCGGTGGTAGTGACAGAGAGATGTGCGCTACGTGTGTTGGAGTGGAGAACGTTGTGGAGAAACGCGGCACAAGCGTAATACGCGTTGGCGTTGAAAACATTGTTTTTCTGCACCGCAGGGGACAAAGGACGAGACAAGTGCACAGTCCTGTGTCCCCTGCGCTGCTGAAAAACAATGCGACACCCACTTGCCCAAGCTTCTACAGTATCAGTTGAAAACATTGTTGCAGAAACGAGGCACTGGAGCATAGGCTGCCAGCGTACATTGGGTACATTGGCACTGATGATAGAAAAGTTGAGGAAACGCATAACTGGCTCCCTGAGTCAATGGACACCTCAACCGCACTTTCACGTACGTGGCGGTGAATTCCACCTGCAAAAAAATTGCGATTTCGCACAATGTTTCCTTCTATGAAATGTTAAACCGCCAGCAATTGTTTTTCATTTGTATAGCTTGTACGAGCATTTTCTTGGGTTTCTATTTCTTTGTGGGAATCATTTCTAGAGAAGAAAATAAATCAGTCTCAAAACTTTACGGACAAAGGTTGTAGGTTTTGGCATTGAGATGAATGGTTCAGTTAGAACCCTAGCTACATACGGCTTACTCAGGGCCGCAACAAGGACTGCATGCGATACCTTTATGAATGAAGGTTCCAGAAAAATGAAGACAATCTAAGTGCAGAGTTGCTGCAGGCTAGAAAAACGTACTCTTAAAAAATTTTTTTTCACTGAGGCATTGAGTTCAAGAAATTACACTCGATGCAACTCCTTTCCACTATACTGCCTTCACCTGAAATGCGATGTTCCCGAGTTAGAACTCTAATTGATTGCTGATGCATTCGGAAGCATAGTGTGTATGATTCAAGCTATGATTATAAGTTAGGAACAATGACGCTGAAATATTTGCACATATGGGAAGGAAGCTTGATGAAACATTACGAAATATTACTGGTTCATTCACATGACATTCTTTACGAACGCACACTGGTCGCGTGAGGACTCGGACAAATTAGGGCACCTTGTTTACTCAAAATAATAAAGCTGGGAAATAAGATTTTGTTCGCACAGGGAACATTATATGGTCGAAAAGGTTTTTCACTTCATGACACAAAATTGTCGTATACCCTAAATGGCGCAGAAAACAATCCTTATTTCTAGTTAACTGGAGATTGGTGAAATTACAAGCACCACAACGAATGGTACAGTTGTGTAAAAACGGTCATTGCAGCAGTCCCGAAAATAAAGCAGCTAGATTTTGAAATGGTTGCCGAGGTGCAGCTTAATATTCTTAGCTTGGGTAGTAGAGTCCGCCTTATCTATGTGCGTGACGAGTGGCCTGACGTTTAGTGGTATCTGCTTAAGAATGAGAACCCAGAGGAAAAATAAATGCGCCGCCATAAACACGCAGAATGATGAAAGCACACTCATAGAAATATATGCAAAATGTAAACTGTGACTACTCACACGATATAATAAAGGAAGAAGAGTACCAGATGTACATCATATACGAAAACGCGAACTTCCCTGACGATCTGATATTAATGTATAGCGTCTGATTTCTTTTATTGTCGTTCCGACAACGTTTCCTTTACCTCAAGAAAGCAGGCGGCGTAAAAATTTTAGCATAATGACAGAAGTCATCGAGCGTTTAAGCTCTGGAGAACTTGAACCATTAGGCCACCTCGTGTATGGTAGTACCAGTCCTCTCTGCTACTCCGTTGTTTCTACTATGAAAAAAAAAGAACAAAAGTTATATAAAATGGGAATTATATCTATTTTTACGGCTCAGCAGTACCTTTCCCTCCAGGAAGACACTCTTGAAGCGGGCGGGCGCATTAGCGAAATGCGTGTTAACGTCTTCGTTGGGTAGGCCTCGTTAACTATTCAAAAAGTGCGCTTTATTGTAAAAATAATCCACGAAGCGAAATCAAACAGACTGCGCTCGCAAACGGAATCACTTTTCATGGCGCTGAGAATAAAGGCGACTGCATAAAATACGGTTACTCAGCTAAGGCCTGAAACAATACGAAAATCGAGCAGTCGACAGAGTTTACTGAGGAGCGTTATTATTCATGCATACGTAAAACGAGATTTCATGGGAGTCCAGATGCGACATTTTCGTTTGCACTTCCTGAGAGCAACAAAACAGTTCACGCCATAATGGGATTTGAAGTGCAAGCGACTTAAAGTTGAAAACAAAAAAATCAAGCTATAGCGTAAGCGTCATTAAAAGAAGAAAATATTTTCCTAGGTCTGTGACAACGAAAGGATTATTTGTGTTGTCGGTCCGCAGTGTACCAAAAAGAGCCTTTAGTAGCCAGTACTGTCAGAGGAAAAAAAAGCGCCGAAAGGTGTTGCTTCTAGTGGAACGAGGAGTTCTGGCGGGACAGTTATGAATGGCGTATGAAACAGAAGCTTGATACGAAAGTTCGTATCTCCTATATGATGAGGTCATAGAGGCTTGCGAATGTTACAGTTGGAAACGAAATTTGGATGCAACGGCTGTAAACATTCCGAAGTAATACAGGACATATTTTTATCGCAAACGACGACAAGCGCGTAAAAAGAACTGATATAACAGTCGTTGTCGCCTTGCTTTTCTTTTCTGAATTCCCTGCACAATTATGCCTTCAAGAAAGTTGTTACTCTTGAGGTAGGAAGTTGTTCTGAAGAACTGCTTTTTACGATTCCTGGAAAAAATATGCCTTCACCTTAAGGTCTCTGCAATAGATACCGTTATGCGGATCTGGTTTTCGTTCGTATAGAGCAGATTTACAGATGAACGTAGCAAGTTTCGAAGCAATTTGCACACGACCGCCTATTTTTCTCGTGGTTGAGAGCTATAGCTCAGTAAGGAATTATCGGTCAGGATAAACGAATGCGTCGTGCGCCCTCTTTCGAAAACACGTGTTATCTTAGCCTAGAGCAGAACAGACAAATACAAATACGCCGGGCTGTACTGGGCGTGTCACAGCACACTCCATGTGGGCCAAAAATTGCCAACACATAAAAGCAACACCCCTTTTTTCTATCAGCTTCTTTACATGTATGGTTTACGAATCACAACATCGAATTAGAGCGGTAGAATGGAGCCATCAAGATTGCTAATATTAAATTTGTCGGATGTTTTTTTGGGCATAATTTTTCCCCACAGACTTCTACGCTACTTTCCACACCTGTCATTACGTATATTTATGATTTCATTTTACACTGCCAAATGCGTTAAAATTAGCTTAGCTATCTCCAATGTGTTTTTGCTTCATTCAAGCAAATATAAAAAAATGCAACCTGTACAACTCGAAATTACTTGAGTATTTTCAGTGTACTCTAATATCAGTTGCAGAGCATCAGTGCACGCTAAAATGTCAAAACTTCACGATTTATTATATAAGCATCAACTTTCAGCTTTACTCCTGAGCTTTTTGTGTTCCTAGCGAAAAAAAAACAAGTGCGGAGGTAGTTTTTCTTCACATTCATGTCTTGCGTCTGGCAAATCCCAGAGATAAGCGCGCAGGAAAAAAATATGGCTGGGGAGGTTTCTGTTACAAAATGCTCTTATTGAACCGTCCTTGCAAACAAACGGATCGCAAAAATAAAACTAACTCTTCAATTTCGTCGTAGAAATAAACAAATTCTATGGAGCTTTCATTATTTATATTTGTTCATTTCTATGCACAATGCGGATCAGTATACGTCACGCGACGCCTACAAGGGTGCTTTGCGTGGCAGTGGCAACGCCAAAAAACGACCACCGGACCGGGCGACGGAACGTTCTTTTATAAAGGTGCGCGGCCTCACTGCACCAGCTGCGGCTGTACTTATCAATGCGCTCGACTCCAAGTTTGTGGCTGAACTGCCAGAACGAGTCAATGCTCTTCATCCTGGTATATGAGCTTGGCGGTGGAACTTTCAGATGCGAAGGAGGGTGAGAAGGAACGCTTTTGGGGCAGACTCTGGCAGCATCCTTATTGGAAACTGCAGTCAGCGCCGATGACGTAGCTTGGACGGCGGTTTCTTTTGCTGCATCCTAGCTCAGACTGCCTCTTCTTCGGTGGCGTGCTTTGCGGTCGAACTTGAAATTCTGTTGAGGCAGCGAAGAAACTTCCAACTCTCTTATAGCAGCTGGCTTGCACTGAAGTTATTGCCGGATGCCCTGTTCTGCTCCGCTCTGTACCTGCTTAGTTCTCGCCCCATTTCTTTTTTGCTTGGAAGCCTCAAAAAGAAGAAATAGTTCAAGTGCTACCCTAGGTCGGAACTCGCGACGTCAGCGTACGAGAAAAAATGATCCACTTTGTTGTGTCTGATAACGTTCACAAATTCACGGAAGCTTCAAAACTTACTTCAGAAACAGTGAAGAAGTACAGTAATTAAAGTGCGTTTTTTAAAGCTTAGTTTAAAGTAACAGCCCTGTATATTTTCAAAACATTATTTTGGCTGTGTAAAAATTTCCAAACCTTTATTAGCTGAAACGAACGTGATTTTACGCCTTGATTTATGCGACGCCTTTGCCTGCAGCATCTAGCGCTGCGTCTAATTAAGTATTTTATTACATTAGCACAACCACAACATTCCTTGCATAGAATTAATGTTTCTTGCCGTCGGTTACAAAATTTATGCGAATAAAAGGAATGACCATTATTTCGAGACGATAAAACATATTGCTTAAGGAAGTAAAGCAACTCAAGAGGGAACGTGTTTATGAGGAACCTCACTTCACTGCAAGATTAAGCTGATGGGCATAAGGCATAAGGCTATCGAAACGCGCCAATCATCTCCTGAATGAGATGATGCAAATGCAGTTTGCGAAAGCAGCATCCCTCCGCCCCCTCCCCCTTTTGTTAACGTTGACATTTTGTTCACTAGGAGTCCTCAGCGGGGCAGATATGAGAGCAATTAAGAGCAAAATAAAGTTCTGTTGCTAAACGAAGCTGGTGCTTGCTACCACATGACAGAAATTATTGAGCATTTTCGGAAATTTTTTTGGCGCCAAATACCTTCTAATCAGTAAATTTAACCGCCGCCTAGTAAAACTGCGACTAAATGCTTTTGATCAGCAGAATGGCATGCGAGAAGCAAGGTGTACAAAAATCGCCGACTCATGAATTGCTAGTCGAAACAAAACAAATCACCTAGTAATTCCCACTTAAGCAAAAAATTAATGAACAAAAAAGGCTAAATCATTTAAAGAGCCATAGTTTGTTACACGTTCTTTCCAGAAAATTAAGGGTGCTGAAAATGTTGACTAGTGCCAGTTTCTGTGTTCAAGAAGAAAACAATAATAATCTCAGTTCCTAACGCTGATCAAATCTCCATGCTTAAAATACCCATTTAACATAAAAACATGGCAGAGCAGGATGTATTGCATAACCGTTGGGAAAGAAAACAAGACTACGTGAAAGCACCATCTGGATTCCAAAATAACATAAGTGTTCTTAAGTTATGCTGGTTGACTGATTAATGGCTCTCGTGCTAGCCTGATTTGCGGTTGCAGTAACTGTTACACTCACCCACAGTTTCTCAAGGGCCGAATCCACAGTGACGAACCCGTGAGGCGGCCGTCTGCGAAACCTAGAAGTCAAGCATTCGCTCCAGTGTACCCATGGCGGTTTCTCCATTTGCCGGCCCCATGTTTGCGCTGCTGAGTGATCGGAAGCCGTGGCTGCAGCGGCGGCCGACCATGCGTGAGGATTCCTTCGACATGCCTGATGATGTTTTAAGCCAACATTTGAGGGGGCCAAACAGATTAGTGCACCGGCTCTGCGGCGAAATGCAAGACTAAGACAGACGATGTCAAACGCCTAGAAACAGAAAAAAAAAAGGTTTTTGAGGGAAGGAAATGGCGCAGTAACTGTCTCACATATATCGGTGGACACCCAAACCACGCCGTAAGGAAAGGGATAAATGAGGGAGTGAAAGAAGAAAGGAAGAGAAGAGGTGCCATAGTGGAGAGCTCCGGAATAATTTCGACCACCTCGGGGTCTTTAACGCGCCTGGCCTCGCACAGCACACGTGCGCCGTTGTGTTTCGCCTCCATCGAAACGAGGCCGCCGCGGCCGGGTTCGAACCCGGGCACTCCGGCTCAGTAGACGAGCGCCTTAACCACTGAGCCACCGCGGCGGGTTAATGACAACAGAGCAAAATCTCGTTGCAGAAAAAATCCAACGTTCCCACCTTCCTCTCTTCCTTGTGGCGCGGTTGCGGTGCCCACCGACATACGCGAGACAATTAGCGCGCCATTTCCTTTCCTCAAAAATCAATTTATTTTTAACAGAGCAAAACGTCCTTTGTGCGCTTCGATTTTTTGTAACCAGAGGCTTCCGGGCGGTCATTGGCAGGAACTTCACGTTCACTTCTCGTAGTGGGCGTGCCGCCGGCTGGCTCTTGCTTGCGGTCACTATCGTATAAGTGCGCTAACCAATTGCGCCATACCGGTTGTCCCCGGAAAAATGATTGATTAAAAATGCGTCTTGCTTAAAATTTTCAAAAAGAATAAGTAGCTCATTTTGAGTACCTCTCAGCGGGGGAAAAGGAGGAGCGAGGTATTTAAAAACTTGTGATTTGTCAGCCTCTCTATCTATCACCAGACGACACTCAGATGTGGTCGATGGCACTTCCAGTGGTAATCTCCGTCAGGTTCAAACCACTCAGTTTGTCAGAATTTAAGTGAAAAACATTGATAGTCTTCTGAGTTGTTTTTAGTAGTTGGTGACACTTCTCGACACATCATAAGTCCCCTTGATGTCCTGCAGAACTACGAGCTCAGAACAGATCGAAGGAATATTTGATAAGCATTCAAGGTTAGCCACGCGGCATGCCGTTCTGTTCGCTTGCCAGAAGCACCTGATTAGTGCCTCAATAACAGAGAATTCCGGAAAGGCTTTTCTAATCTGCGCCGGCATACTTCATACTGATGCTTCCCCGTTCTTCTCAAAGGAAAACTATTTCTTCCGAGAAAGTGAACCAGAAAATGAGAACCATTTTGGAATGCTCCTGCAATTATTTTACCTGGGAACCCAGCCAGTGCCATGACGGCTTTTGCAGTTATTTCCTGAGCGATTTTTCAAGCCTGGGATTCACTTCTGACAGTGCCCACTAAACAAACTATCTTTAAGCAGCAGAAATGTCTAGCGTTTTTTTTTTTTTCGCTCCCGCTATATTTTGCATCTCAAGAGGAAAAATATATGTTTGCAAGAACAGTGGATAATAAGGCTTTATCCACGATACACTCCATATTCAGCGCTCACGTTCCATCTAGTCCATTGTTTAGATGTTACTGCGCACTTTATTCTATGATTCAATCACCTGAAATGAAGCTTTGAAGAATATGAAAAGCTTAATGACATCTTAGTGTGGACCAGAGTTTTAAATAAGAGGTGTTTCTGTTATGTCTCTTTTTGCGTGCTTTATCAAGCCAGCGTTTTATAAAACCCTGAATACCACTTGTTATTCAGCCTCAACTTTACTATCTTGTTAATTATTGGCTGGAAGAAAACACACTTTCACCTCTCCAACTTACACACGCATTCTGCCAGTCCAGGAAGCCTTTATGCATCGAAAATACCGGCCTTGAGTACCGCGCTGAGCTAACCGCATGATTTGCATTCACATTGACCCTGGAAGGGGGGGCGGCTATTCCTAAAGTTTGCAATGGATTTATGCAAACGAAGCACAGCCCAATTTGTGGCCGTCCACTAGAGTCTGTATTCGATTTAGTTTAGCTGCCAAATTAGCCTCCGAAGTTTCTTCCCGTTCCCGCTTGGCGGCACTTTTCTCTCTCAACCTACTTCAGTGGTTACATTTAGAAGCAAGGCCTCTCGGCGCACTGCTCGTGTATAAAGAGCATTCTAAACTAAAGATGTTGCGGGCTTAGTGGAAGCTTGTTTATATTCATGTTATTATTCAATTAGAAGGCAAAAATTTATACTCTTAAGGAGAAAGAGACGAATGCAAGGGAACGCTGCGGCGAATTGACATTTTACGGGAGAAAAGTGTATGATATTGATCGAGGTAACAGGCTTGCGTGAAAAGAAAATTTTCGTTCGCAAAATAAAACTTATCTCCTAACCATAAAAAAGTGTTTTAAAAGTCGCGCGTGGATTTTCCTGTACACCTGAATTATAAGTGCCGCATTAGACTGTAATGGCATATGATGTTTGCTTATTTTCTTTTGTATTTCATTTTTTCTTTTTTCTTTGTCTCTCCTTTATTTCCTCACCATGTTTTATTTCCTTGGACGGTTTGATATCAAATCTGCACAGCGTTTCAATAATGCTATAAATATGAGTTGTAGCGCCCAGTGTTTCTTCCTTCCGTTGTCTGAGCGCAACATCCAGCCATTTCTACTCGGTACTTCCCACGCGTGTGCAGCAATAGTGATACTCTTAAACCCAGATCGACTCCGGAGAAGTCATGTCGTGAGCAAGATTAAAGCTTACAGAATGGAAATTGAGAATTTTCGAATTCGTCCGGAACAAAAACTTAAGGTGCAATGCGCGCCAAATTGTAGGGTCAATTTGTAAGCCTTAAGAAAAAATGTGCTCAGCATGAGCTGTTGCGTGATGGTTGGGCCGGAGCCTAGGTTAAAGATTACGAAAGAATGATATGGCACAGTAGGCAAAAAAAAAACTAACAACAGCCTGAAACGTTAAGGAGAACTTTCTTCCTCCATACATCGGTTTATGCAAATTGGGGCACTAATTGACTTCCCCAGTTGCTTCGGCCACAGGTTGGACGTCACAGCTCATATTAGGCGGGACAGTCCACAGCTACCTTTGCTCCCTCTCATTAAAGTCATCATCGTAACTGAACCTACACGAAGACTAACGAACAAACCTCAGTACATAGGATTTCTCATAACTAACTGTGTTAATAATGTTTTCCTTTGTTTCGTAGTATTGCCCCCTTTTCTGTTTACTTCTAGCGTTTATATATTTCCTTCATGGAAGAAAACAATAACTTTGCCGAACGGCAGAAGCAGCTCCTTATAATTGTTTTTAGAAACCAGGGTTTGACTTCCCTTGTTTGCTACAAGAAATTGGTAGCGTGTCTTCGAAGTTCCCGTTTCTAGGCGCCTGCGGCAGTTAGGCACAGTGTTGCTTTAGGAAGGCTCGATCTCACCCTGTTTTGATAACCAATGCGATTGAGACTCTTCGGTCAAAATTGTTTTCTTGTAATGGGAGCTCTCGCCTTCATAAGGGCAATACTCAGAAACTCAGAAACTACGTGCAGTAGTAGTAGTGACGAAGTCGTAAACTTTTCAGAATCCGTGAGTGAAACTAAAATCATCGTTCTGTCTAATAGTTTTCGTTGAGTTCGCTCATTGTTATTACTATCACCGGTGGCTAAAGCTGGTAACTTTCCGAGACAATCATGGCACAAAGAACGACGACAAAAGAACACTAACAGACAACACAGCACTAGCTCAGGAATGTTTTTTCATGACAACTTTCCAACCGTGACATTGAGCCGTGTGGATACCTGCATCTGCAGAGCACCCTTGCCATGCCCGAAAACGCAGCTCTGAGTCCTAAATTTCTAGCGCTACGCGTATTTAGTTATGAAGAGCAGAAAGCAAATCTACTCGCCCAAGAACGCGCACCTGCGCTGTCTTAGAGCACAAATGCTCGGGCAGGAAGCAGTAATCTGATTATGAGGCAACCAGAAGGCGCCAGCTGGATTCAACGTGCCTTGCTTCCTAGAGTGGCGTTCACTAGAGCTTAAGCGAATTATGGACGTGCTATTCAGCATTGTGTGTGCGCGTTTGTTTGAAGGTTACTAAGCTTGCCTTCATTTTTCCTTCGCTTGCGAACGTGAGAAAAAGCAAGCTGTATTTTTCTTTCCCACAACATCTGGTTAGGACTGCCGATAAAAGGCCAAGAATCAGCCATTCGGAGAACATAAAAAAAGGAGAAAGAATTCATAAATTTACCATTGCAACACAAGAAACGAGAGAGTGGAAATTAGAGCCTTGATGAGTTTTGTTTTTACAGCTCAGTTGTTAAATCATGACGAACAATTGCACTTGCCTTTCTCAGCTAAAACTAAGTGTCCTAATGAAGCTTACCAGCAGGCTGCAGCAAGTATGGCTGTTGACTACTCAGAGACTTCTTGTCCAACCTCAACTTATGTGTCTTGCCACAGCGCTTATTGCACTTCAAGCATTCTTGCAGGCTACCGAATATGATAATTGTAAAGCCCGATCCCACGGCCAGATTGCTTTCAAAAAAGTCACTTGGCCAGCTAGGAACGTTTGTGCGAGTGCTCGTTTTCTGCAAATATTAGTACAGATATTTGATATGTTTTTATTAGGTTCTATCAGCATTAGAATTGTATTCGATTTGATTTATAGCTATACTATTCTTATTTGATTTGGTGGCGAAGATATATTATTTGATCTTGTTTGAAAATGTGTTATTCGCACCCCTTTGTGATATTGTTTGCGAGGTCTACTGCATATCAAACATTTGGTTGTGTGTTTGCTTATAAGTCGACCGTAGCTTACATCCCTTTTCTTCCTGCTTATTTCCCGAGTAAAAATGCTGTGGCAGGACTGCCACGTGATTGACTTAGAACCTCTGAATTAACAACCGTTCAATTCGATGCAAGGCCTCATGTGTGCCCTTAATTATTTCAAGTAGCCTGAACCACGCCGGCAACACCATAGGTACTGACTCGAACGGCATTTGAAGCAAAATTTTGGTTGCGTGGACCACAAACTGCCGTACACAGTCTTTTAAAGTGGGCCAGTTATGTTTATGATAGATTTTAGCGTTTTATACCGGTTTTTCAATACAGAACTGGCAGGAATGAAGCTATAAATTCAGCAACCACCATCTATACATATGGAGCACTGCAAAATCTAAAATGCAGGATCACATATTTGCTACTAGTTTGACGGTGACTGACGATAAAGGCTTTTAACCATGGAATGAGCATGCAATCTAAAAACCTTCTAAGAACTAACTAAAGCATAATCTAGGAACTCCAGCGAAACGTTTATGCTGTCCAGAAAATGATATCGCGGGCCTTGTCAAGAAGGAATACTCTGCCCTTTTTTTTTCCAGAATGCAGTGTGAAGCATAGCAGCACTACACTGTAAAGATTTTCTTGGTTATTCTCGAACCCATTACTACTCGACACGTAAAATCCGTCATACTAGACGACTCAGAAGGAATGCGGAACTATAATTACTGGTGCGCGGTTGAAGCTGAAAGTGCGGCTGGAGGAACGTGAAGCATTCCTTCTCGCTTGCTTGCTTCATTCTCGTTAATGAAGTCAGCCGACGTATTATTAAAAATTCGTTACGCGCCTGCTTCTAACGAACTACATGCTTCACTTCCGTAACAAGGAGTGTAGTACGTTCTTTGAAAGATATAATTGCCAGTCTTTTGGCTCCACATGTTCAAGAATGACTTCTTACTTTTTTTGATGTACGATTAATGAAAAGAAACTTTTGTGGCCAGGCTGGGAAACGAATATTACCTAAAGAATTCAGAGGAAGATAGCCTGTATCGAGAAAGCAATATGATGCCTTTCCTATAAGCGCAGAGATGGGCTCGTGGATATCCTTTCTCTCATTAATACCGTAGTAGATACAGTGCGTGTTGATACTAAACAGAAATTGCAACAAAAAAATGAAAGTGAAAGCTGTTCACTCGAATCTTCATAATAATAATAATAATAATAATAATAATAATAATAATAATAATAATAATAATAATAATAATAATAATAATAATAATAATAATAATAATAATAATAATAATAATAATAATAATAATAATAATAATAATAATAATAATAATAATAATAATAATAATAATAATAATAATAATAATAATAATGATAATAATAATAATAATAATAATAATAATAATAATAATAATAATAATAATAATAATAATAATAATAATAATAATAATAATAATAAACTAACGTGCAGCTTTTTCATCGAGTGATTTTTATTCTCACCGTTGCTGATGATTCCGTAGAGCTATCAAAGAAAGACTCACTATGCAGGCCCTGAGCACTTATGTAATTCTCGTGGTAGCGTTCAATTCCGCGTATTTTCTTTGATTTCTTTTGCTTTTGCAGCACTAATGCGTATGCCCAAAGAAAGGCCGAGTAACTGGCTTCCTTTAGGGATTCCAGCTGCTTGATTCATACGCAGCAAGTAAAATATAGCGACGCTCATGCCTTGTCGCGTCATGTGCGAAGTGACACTACGTGAGATAGAGCTAAGGCTGTTTTTGCCGCCTGCGCTCTCTAACGTAGACGTGATTATGCCATTTATCCTGCGCGTACCCTAGTATTCCCAGGGAAAAACCATGCACTCTAGCGACGAGTATTACGACTGTTAAATTTTTTATTGCGCGTGTGCTTTCTTGGCTGCCCCGAACCTACTATCTCCCCATACAGGCGCATTTTAAGCTTTCCATTGGCTACGTTTCCAAAAGGCAGCATTGAATTGCAAATATGAGCTATACGAATTTTATAAAAAGTGAGTTTATGCATATAACACGGCATTTGTTGAAACCGCCTGACGACGAACCTAAACAGGTACGGGATCAAACTACAACAGGAATGCGTCTCGTCAAAGAAAGCAAGACAATTTCGCATCCACTGTAAGTTGTATATATCAGCGCACATTGCTCAACAGCGCAGGATTCGACGCTGAACTAACTACAGAATACCTGATTTGAATTTTCTTAAAAATATTTTTGTGAAAGAGTTTTTTTTTTGTCAAACTGGACGCCTTTATATCAAACCTACTTAGAATACGAATAAAGTACAGAACCTGAGACAGCAGCAGCATCCGAATGGGGTAGCACTATATTTTTTCTGACTGATGTCCCACTTCAGAATTCGCGAGAGTGCCATAAGCGAAACACAACTAGTTACATAATTAGTGACGTAAGTAGTGACATAGTGACGTGACGCTATTAGCTACTTTTTTCGTTGGTTTCCAAAAAAAAAAAGGGGTGTGAACAACGTTGCCATTTGTATGCGCTAAGTCCAAAGAGAGCCCTTCAGGTCAACGTAATCAGGCTAGGTGAGTGGCAGGAGAGGCTCTGTACCGTGACTCCGCATTGTGCCTCAGTGCTCTCTTGATCACTCTTGAGACACTTCAGCTGTCGTATTACCTTACTTCGGTCCCACACTGCTGCCAGGGGACCGCCATTAGGACTGAACAAGCTGGCATAGTGAGGCAGCCTGCGGTAATTGTGGCACTTTTTTTCTTACCTTTCATCGCTCACGCTGAAAAGGCGGAGAGCAGCCTTCATGTTTTTTTTTTTTAGCCGTCTGTCTTCCTTCAGGCTTTGCACTTAAGCGCACTTTTATGATATTTCTTGCAGCAAAACCTTCTCCTGGATTTCTGCATTATAAGCCAGAATTCAGGGAATAAAGGAAAGGCTTTTCTTGAGTTAAGTGGCCGTTTCTATGAAAGAAAGAGACAAAAGATAAACTTTCTTGCATATTGAACACGAGAACGCAGCGCCGTGCCTAGTATCAATTCTAGCTATGTGATGACGCAGAGGCTTGGCGTGTGGTTCATTTGGTAAACATACTGCTGACATATGTCGTGGGTGTTTTTCCTTTAAGGATGGTAATTTATGGCGCTCATTTCTGTTTTATACATACACACAGATATCTATGCAGTACTACTATATTTATGCAGTGAGCTATAAGACAAGCAGTACGTTCACTCTATGGTCAACCCACGCTCATGTGCTTCTGTCTAACCTAATCCTATTTCACTCGCTCGTTAAACGCTCACTGCGGATTTGAAAGCTAAGAATGAGTCGTCGTCCCACGTGATCACACTGTAAAAATCTTTGAAGTGCCGCCACAGTACAGGAACTACTTAATAGCCAGCTGGCTATCTTAGAGAATCCATTCGTTCGACAAGAATCTACCTGCTCGGTAACCTGGAATGAAACAATAAACGCGGGCTTTTATTCACTGCCTTAACCCGGACTAGTTACGAAAGCAGCTGGTCTTTAACAAAAACAATTAAAAATGTGCACATCGCATGGACTGAGTAACACTCGGCGGTTCTTTCGGTCGTTTAATTATGCCACATCTCTTTCTAGCCTTTCGTCTTCTAAGAAACTACAGGATTTTTTTTTATTTCGGCTACTCGAGGAGCTTTGATCCCTTGATAAAATATGGCGCTTTTATTTATTTATTTTCATGAGCAGCGGTGATGTGTTGTCGTTGCGAGGGTATTTAGTAGTAAGTGGTTTTATTAAAATAACAATAAAAAGGAAGGAAAAGATTTTTTGCTGGCCCCGGCATCTGCCACCGATACTGAAGCACCTGAGCTGGGGTAGCGGAAATAAAGGATAGCAGGCAAAATGGAGAAATTAATTGAAAGAGGTGAAGGGACAGCAAGAGAGGATAAGGGGAGAGATAATATACAAAACTTATTTACACAATAAGAAACGTGTATAGGTTGTGCGCGTGATTAGTTCACGATGCAGCAATAAAAACACACGCGCACAGCACTATGCTGACTACAACTGCAGTGGGGCGTCCAGTTGCCAGGGTCTCTTAATACTGTAAATAAGTATTCTCTATGCCAACTTAGACTACGGCTAAGTTTTTTTTTTTCTGCATGAAACATGTTCAGCCGCACTGCTCAAAGAGCAGTATCTTTGGTACTAGGCGCTTTAGAAGAAACACCAGGAAAATTTTATTTTTGGCTGAACTTAACTGACATGCGCTGTAGTTAGGCCTCAAAGACTAGACATAATATGTATATATTTTAAAAGGTCTTTGTTCTTTATTGGCACAGCGTCAACAGCTATAACCCCTCTATGCTCCGGCCCCTTCACCTTAAAGAAAAAAAAAACTCGGCATTTGTCACCTTTTAGAGGAAGCGGTGGGGTTGTGGTTTGATCTAGTGCTTCGTTGAAAAAATGAGGAAAGAAGAAACGAAACAGAAGCACCAAGAGCTTTATTAGTGCAGTGTGCCCTGAAACTGATACGATGGCTGAGGTTAATCCTGCGCACAGGAGGTACTAAAATTCGTGGTATTACCTGCCGTATAATTTTTTCTGTCGCTTAGCGTTCAAGAGCTGAAAGGCTGGCTTTCGTTAATTTTTTTGTTGTTTATCGAGAATTCCCTTTGAAGCTGTGTCTAATATAAATTTTTCTCACATTATTCACAGCACCTTACGAACTGACCGGAACTCCCTCGCATGTGAAAAGAATGGCTGTCTTAAAGGAATAATTTAGCAAGTCGGTTCATTCTTTTTTCCTGTACGACGAGAGTGTGTTTGCTCGGTGTCTTTCATTTTGCAATTTTCTCTTTGCACACCTGATTTAGTGGCATGTTCGTCTGGTTTAAATTTTTCATTACACTGGCTTCTGTGAAATCTGGTTCATTTTTTCGCCAATCGTGTGGTTTGTGCATTACTGGATTGCGTGTTAACCCTTAAATCAACCTGATAATCAGGATGTACTAAAGTATAGTGCAGTAAAACTTTGCGCGTTTGGTCTTATTTACTTTGAAGGCAATTGAGTGTTGAATGCAAAGATCTCAGATATCGTGCACTAACTTTATTGCCACGCACCAGTGTTTGTGCATGCTACCGCGTTGTTTCTAGCGTGACTCTAATTTCACGCAGCTAATCAGCACGTGAGTCATTCACCCTACGCTTGCCGCCAAGGCCTACAGAGGCCTCAGAGTAAAATGTAAGCCTTAAAAACTTGCAGCTGCACTTGCACTCATTTTCGATAGTACGCTGCACCGGCTATAATTTTTTGCGTGTGTATAACCCCACCATTTAAATAACTGCACTAACGTATGTGTTGTTACATTAGGCCAATCTGGCGCGTTTTGCCCAGGAATATATTTTAACATACGGTGCCATGCAATTAATTGCAAAATGCCTCTACTGAAAATCTTCAGTAGATTTTGTGGTTGCAGGATACTTGCTAGATTGCCACAGAGTCACAAATATAAATTAATATAACCATAGCATTGCCTTAGTCATTTCTACCAGTAGTACAAAGGCGTTTAAGAGTGATGCCGAAATCTCTGACTGCAGTTAGCGACTGGCGCATAGCGAACAGTTGCCTTCTCTAGCTTGAGTACGCACTTGATCGCTGAAATTTTGAGTGGTTGCCTAAGACGACACATTGCCCAACTTGAGAACTTTGGTGCTGCATAGCATCGCATAGCAGTGAAGCATGCGAATTAACAGAGCTTGTTCAACAGAAGAAAGTGTCATTGCGATATTATGTAGAATTGTGTTCCTCTCATTAATAAATACAATTGTGAGTGAACGGGTCCGTCATGCACGATTCCACTGCTGCAAAATTCCACGCGTAGAAGTTTGCAATAATACGCTCTGATTTCCACACCAGATTTACACTTTAGATATCTTCCCAATAAATGCATTAGGAAGCAATCTTCGTGCATATGTGATTCGAATAAAAAAATACATATCTTCCCTTAGGAACTGTGAATCTTGTTTGGCAAGTACTCACAAAAAACATAAGCAGTGGTCAGAATTCTGATGTTAATTCAAGTGGATCAACAATAATTAGCAATATTCTTAGGAAATGGCCTTGTTCAGGACCAGTCTTCTCACGCAAGGGCAGAATCCTGTTGTAAGCTCCGCTGATTGGTGATGAATATGAGCTATAACTAGAGGGTTTCTGTAATGCAGAACCATATATCCTGACTTCAAAATATCCCCAGTCGTGTTGGAAAAGCTCGATCTGAACGAAGTTGTTCAGAAAAATAACCAATGGAAAGCTACAAATATCAACTTACGATCGAAGACGATTTCGATTTCTTGAAACTAGTGAGGTGCCAGACTCTCTTCCTCAGAAATATAAAATCTTTGGGCACGCTCTCATCTGCTTAAGGATTCTGGTCACAGAGCGGACCGTCCAATCACTGCTGAAGTCAGTTGGAAAAACTTTTGCTGTGGGAATCAGTGAGAGGAAAAGAAAAACCCTGCCCGTTTTTCCCTCTCTCTGCAAAGGTTTTAAAATCGTGATCTTCAAGCGAAGACATTTTTGCTTGGTTTTTCGACGTCTTGTTCGCAGCGTTTCCCAAACGTTCGAAGGGTTGTTCCGGTCAAGTAAACACTTGCTTTTTGGCGGCGAAATCGTCGTTCGCCTTGTATAAACAAACCACTAACGGCATTCCCGGATTCTGCCCTTACGTGAGAAGACTGGTCCGGAAACTTCATAACTTGAAATTATGGCTTGTTCTTTTAAATTTTGTCCCTAGAGCTTTATATATCATGTCTTTTCTTTGTCTTTTGCAAAACAATGCGCGCCATGTTTCACCCACTATATTTTAAATGTGTTTTTTTACACTCCTGACGCTTCTGACAACCCGGATATGGTTATCATCCCGCATGACACCACGTAGGATGTGTAAAGGCCTTTATTAATGGTGTGCGTCTGTTTTTGTCTCGTCATCGGATGTCACCCTATGTCACGGTTAACCTGGGTCGCATAAGCCTACAGGTGGCTCTCTCTAGAATAGCCGCCTGCCAGAACTAAATGCCTTCACAGCTATCGCTGAATCGCGCGTTGGATTGTCGTAAAAGTTCTGTTAATTTTTTGAAACAATCGTCGAAACAACGACATACTATTGATTATTGTGGATTGATTATTGTAGGGTTTTACCGTCCCAAAGTGCCTCAGACTATAAGGGGAGGGGGGGGGGGGGGCGTAGTGGAGGGTTTAGAATTAATTCAAGCCTTATGAGGTTCTTAAAATGCGGTGACATAACTTAGCATCTCTGCGTTTTTGTATTTCACCTCCATCGAAATATGGTCGCTGCGGCCAGAACGAACCAGCGACCTTAGAATGAGCGGCCGAACGCTTAAGCCATTGAGCCAGTGTGGCGGGTAGAAAAAAACTACGCCATGCTTATTCGAACTTAGTCACAATTGTTAGAAAACTACTCTATAAATTGGCAACCAATACCATTCTTTTCAAACAATCTTTGAACAGGCCGTTTTGGATTCGTTCATCGAATTGAATAGAAGAACGTTCTCGTCGCTGTTTGAACATTTCGACTATTTCCACACGTATTTTTAGAGCAAGTATCAGGCGTATTGAAATGTGCTACGCATGCCAGTCCAGAGAAATAATTTTTACGCAGCTACTCTTGGTCATGAGATAGAAAGCAATTGTTTTTATACATGCAGAATCACTAAAACCAAATTATTTCAAGGTACATAAACTATGAACGATAAGCGAGCCTTTTATGTTTCGTTGCACTTCTTTTCTCTCAGTGCCATGCAGCGGAAATCTGACATCTGGCAGCAGCACGATGCCAGGTTGCTTTTATCCACTCATATTTAGATATTAGGAGCATGTACCCTTTAATCTGATCTGTGTAGCTTAAGGTTATCTGCATAACATTATACAAGTATCGTCGTTCACCTCACGAGTTCGCGTCGCTTAGAAACTAATAGCGCAAGGCGACAGCTTTCAGTCTCATTAGGGTGGCTCGTGAGAGCATGCGAAAAGCTCTCTTATGAAAGCCGTCTCCTCACACCGTACCTTCCACTGAACCGTGAAGAACTTATGCGAGGGAGTACAGTCACTGAGCTGATCAAGAATTTCGGGGTTCAATTTTGGTCCACGGAAATGCTTTAAACTCTAAAGTCTCTACCTAATTCTGCGCAACATGACGTTTGCCACATTTGCATCGACTCATAGGCTGTACTGAATCTTAAATTGTCTGGTTATTCTATGCAGCGTCTGAAAGACAGTGGTTGTATCGTCGGAATTTGAGCCACAAAGCATAAAGGCAACCGACATTTCGCTGCGATTTTGAAATAATTGCTTAACTTTTTTGTTAGCCTCCTCTAAAGGAGCAGAGTGCTTGTATAAACTTGAATTTCTTCTGGATAATTTGGATAATTCATTTCACTTCTGGCACATGGTGAAAAAAACGTGAAATCACTGGTACTTATTCGCTGTGCACCTGCAGAAAATCAGAATATAAAAAGAAAGCGCAGAAGGCAATACACAACTGTACACGAGAAGACTTTAAGGGGTTGGAGAACACCGCAAGAAATAATTTAAAAAGACACTAGAAAAACCACAAGCCTTTCCCCTGACTCTTTCTAGAAGATTCCGAACGAAAAAAACCGCAGTAATTGCACCCTGGCTTGCATGATGCTTCGGAAAGTTTTTTCTTTTATGAAACTGATACCCTTAGTTCTCTAATACATTTGCAGCTATGTTCCAGGAAACTTGCGTCCATCATTGGAAGCTTTGGATCTCGCTATGAAAAGAGTTCCGAGTTGTCTGTGACGTACCGACGCATTGCCACTCCAGTTTCTATTTGTTGTTGTTGTGAGGAAGACGACGAGCATCCGCCCGAGCCGCATGGCCATCGCCTGGTGCATGCTCCTGGCTGGACTAGATGACCTCGGACTGTTGTTGGCCCTACTCACCTTAAGAATCGTCGCCGAATAAACCCCACCTTATATTTGGTGAAGGTGCTGGGTATATCCTCTCGCCCTGGAACTCCGCAACCGAACGCTACCCCCCTACCGCGATGCCTAACCACCAAGCCGTACAAGTGAGCCCGGCCGCCGTCTTATGTGCTGGTTCTTTCCGCCAGCGTGGCCCCGCTATCATCAGTGCCACGGACGACCATGATGTTGAGGATTGGTTTACATAGTATGAGCGGGTGAGCGCATACAACAAATGGGACGCGGAAACCAAAGTAAACAATGTGATTTTCTATCTCACGGGCGTGGCAAATCTGTGGTATCGGAACCACGAGGCGGACATTACACCATGGTCTGTTTTCAAAGCAAACTGCTAAGAGGTATTCGGCCGCCCGGAAGTCAGAAAACTCCATGCCGAACAGCGCTTGCGTGCGCGGTCGCAGCAGGTAGGCGAGAACTTCACGAGTTACATCGAGGATATCGTCGATCTGTGCAAGAGGGTGAACGCTCAGATGTCCGAAGCCGACAAGATCAGGCATATTCTCAAGGGCATTGATGGCGACACCTTTCAGATGTTGTTGGCGCGAGACCTGCGCACCGTCGTCGAAGTCGTCACCCTGTGTCAGAGCTTCGACGAACTACGCAAGCAGAGGGCTCGGACACGCGAACACACCACGAACGTCGACTCGCTTGCTGGCTTGAACGATGCAAGATACCAGTCATCGCTTCTGCCGCACATGAAGAGCTTCATCCGTGAAGAAGTTGCTCGGCAGCTCTCGCATATTTCACACTATCAAGAGCCATCACCACACATAACTCCGAATCTGCAGCACATCATTAAATAAGAGGTCGCTGAGGCTCTCCCGCAAGCCCCTCAGCCCACATATCTCGCGGCCCCTTGACATATGCGGACGTTGTTCTGCGACCTCGTCCACGTACATATGCTCCGCCTCCCGGTCCCGCTCGAGAGCCCGCTGCTTTTATTCCGCCGCCTGCTCATCTGCGAACCTCCTGGGACACGCCTGATAATAATCGATCGCCTGCTTAATTGGGAAACTCCTGGCGAACGCCTGACAACCGCCCGGTCTGCAACTTCTGTGGCTTCCCAGATCACGTGGCGGGGCTTTGCCGTCGACGCATGAACGTCTCACGAACACCTCGTGAAGTTTCCGGTTACTGATCCCAGCGTCAGTCTTCACCTCCTGCTGAGCCGCCCCTAAACCGTTCTCGGTCTCCTGATCGCACCGCCTTCTCTGGACGCCATTCGCCTTCTCCCCGTCGGCGCTCCATCTCTTCGATGCGACGGCGTCCCTCGACCACTCAGGAGGAAGACTAGGTGCCGCAGTTCCTGAGGCGAGAACTGCGCAGTCGCCGAAATTTGAATGGCCTCGTTTGTCTGCCACTAATTTAATTGAAGTTATTGTAAAGGGCGTATCTGTCATAGCGCTTGTCGACACCGGTGCTGCGGTTTCTGTCATAGATGCAGCGCTTTGCTGATCTTTGAGGAAAGTTAAGACACCCCTCTCTGGCCTGTCGTTACGAACTGCAAGTGCGCACCTCATCCAGCCGTTAGCAGCGTGTAATGCTCGAGTAGTCATAGAAGACATTTTATATTTGGTGTAGTTCATCGTTCTGCCGTCATGTTCGCATTCGATCATCTTGGACTGGGACTTCCTATCGCTCCACGACGCGGCCATCGACTGTGCTCGGGATCAAGTAGCGATCTCTACGTTGCCGAATCCCGTGCCAGAGACTGAAATTTGTGGTGCCCCTATTTCTGCAAAAGCTTTAGTCGTTGACAGTGCCGATATTCCTGCGTGCTCTTCCGTGATTGTGCCTCTTTCCTGTGCTTGTGTACGCGATGCCAGTGTCACGTCCGCTCAATGGAGGCGCACTTGGTGCGCCCATTGAGCGGCCGTGCCAGTGTCCTCTTCACGCCGTCTCCTACTTTTCTGCGCCGCCATTGCCGCCACTGCATTATGCCCTTCTCACTTTCTCCGCCGGCCTCACCGCACTGTGGGTCTTCAACCCGTTTCCAAGCCCTTTCGCTTTGCGCCGCAGAGAATGCGTCGGCACCATGCAGCTCTTTGATTCAGTTTTCAACCACCCCGACGCTGCCGCACAACAACCGCGGTCGCCATGGACACCCTCAGCTCACCTACTCCTGCGCCCGCCCCGTTAACCGACCTATTCCTTCGGTCTATTGAGGCCGCTCTACCTCCAACTCAGCGAATCCAACTTCTTGCGCTTCAAGAGGAGTTTCCCTCCTCCTTTAATTGCCACCAACGCGTTTTGGGGCACACGTCGACGTTCGAGCATCGCATTGACTGCTGTTGGCCCTGCTCCCGTTAAGAAGCTTCTCCGAATAAGCCCCACCTTAAAGTGCATTATTAAGAGCTAAGCGCCTGTGCGTCTGTTTTTTTTCTTCTTTCCGCCTCAATTTGTCGAAAATATGCTCTGTTTTGCTGTACACTTAAACGAGCGTCTGATACCGGCAACTAGCGATTCCTCATGCTTATGTACAAGTTAATTATATTCTCTGGGTGCGGTGAAACGAGTTGGACCAAGAAATGCCACCCAGAGGCCTCTACGAGGTGAAAGACGAGGGAACACTGTAATGACGTGAATTTTTTATCGGCTTCCTCCCTGAACCAGTCTTGCAAGCCATCATGCACACATTGTTCCTGTTCGCTTTATATTGCACAGCTCGCTGACCGCTTCTCATCCATCAAAACGTGCCCGGTCCAACCAAATGCAGCTGAAAAGAACCGTGCTCCTACAAGCACGGCCATGCACAGCGGAGCTAGTGCCTTCTCTTTCTGCGGATCATCCAAGCCATCCATCAACGACCTTTTCCTTTCGCCCTCCGAATCTCTCCTGTGCTATTCCCTATGAGCTGAGCAAACGTGTGTATACATGTTGCTTCCGGTGTCTTGGCTGTTTCATTTAATTGCTTTTTTTTTGGTTGCTGTTCGTGTTCGCTTTCGCACTGCGGGCAGGTCTCAGCAGCGGATAGCTCTTTTTTACGAAGCGTAAGTGATCATCGTCCGCGGATGGCATGCAAGAACTGACGTACAAATAAAATGGGAATTGCGGGCTTAGTATATTCCGCAAACGCTAGGAACCTATGAAATAGCGCAGACTTTACGCTATAAATGCCAAATAAATATATATATATAAATGCGCTATAAATATCAAGGCATATATGACCTTCTTTTTGTTACTTCGCATCAGGTTTCTTTTCCTAGACGAACACCAATGAATCGAAAGGTGCAGTTCTTGTTGCCTGCGCTAGAAAAAAAAATTATTTTTCTAGGATATGCGGCCAGGCTACGATGAAGAAGCTTTCCTACAATTTTCGTCGTGTCCAGGCGGTTGGATCTTGACATTACACAGCACAAAAGGGGAACACATCTCTAAGTTTTCGCTATATACAAACACAAGCACGTTCATCTCAACATCAAGTGTAATGTTATGGGGCACCCAAAACGTCTATGATACACTGACAAAGAAGTGCTCCATGGCCGAGATATGGTGAGATGTCGTTCACTGCTGCAGAAAATTGCGGTAGACGGAGCGGAGTTTTCGAAAAAGTTTATCAACTGGGTATTAATGGCGCCGTTTTCAGAAAAGCGAACCGTGCATGTGCCGACCATGAGATATCAGAAATATTATGTTACCATTATACCCGATGCCCTTCCGAGAACTTTTTCGTTTGTTTTCACTTTCTACGGGTGGTGCCTACATGCTTTTGCCTGCCTATGTAGTTACTATCACACTAAGTTGAAGTAATTCTAGTTCAAGGCGTTTCTTTGTTCCAAGAAGACGACTGTTCACTCCATGGAAGCTGAGAGTACAGTACCCAATATCTATGTATGGTGTCTCTCTTGTCCTGCTGAATATTTGCCACAACCCTTAAAATTTCACAAAAACTTTCCTCATTCATTCTTAATTTTGAAAAGTAATGTAATCCTTGAAAATTATAGATTACTTTACGGACGTCCTTTGCAACGTTCCGCTCCCTAACCACTTTGTCTTTCCATTAGAATCGCCGTTAAGTTCAAGCAGAGGACGGCTCCTACTAACGACTTACCGAGCCTCACCTCCTTTGCAACTAGGGCAAAGTAAAAGTGTGTCCTTCACGCGTGGTCGTGTTCATTACATTAGCCTTGAAAGAAAAAAGCTCTTTCAGGCTTTTCTTTTTTAAGCTTTTATATCGCTTCCTCTTCTTCTTTCAGCATATTAGCAACTGCTTAACACAGACGAAGTGAGGTGGAGCGGTTACACCACGGCGCGTCTTCTGGCTTTTTGAGCCCACGCGTCACCGCCACTCCAGCCACCACTCAACGGCTCTTTGTTTCAGCGTATTCTTAGCGCAGACGCCCGGACGGGCTACGGAAAGGTTTCGGCGGAAGTTAAACGAGTAGGACAAGTGGAATGCAGGAAAGGGGAAAAATTAAAGAAAATACCCCAAAAGCCATGAATTCAAGAAGCGGCTAGTGAATGTGATGCCCTAAGAGGCTGCGGGGTCTGCGCATTAGGCGAGAAAGAGGAAAGGTTCCGCATTAAGGTGACGCAGCATTCACTACTTGCCTGGAGGGATCGTCTCTCGGCTAGAGAATTCCCCTCGGAATTTTCGTCTCCTGTCCCACCCAGACAGGTCCTTTCAGCTTATCGCTGTTTTGCCTTTTTTTTTGCCTCCAGGCTAATTTACATCAGAGGTGGCAGCAACGCTGAAGGTACTGCGTAGAAGAGGAAGAGGATTTTCGTCTCAGTCTAAACCAGCAGTCCATTGTATGAGGTTAACAACAACAATAGTCCATTAGCATTAGCGGTAGTTGGTTTGGCGTGTCGGTTAGCGCCACATTAGATTTTAACTTTTAAATTCTCAAAGAAAACAGGAGCCCAAACTCAACGACAAATCTGAGCATAAAATATGTCATGGTCTGACATGGTGTCAGCCTTAAATTTGCCGATATCTTGTTCCTCTTCAGCCTGTCTCCTCAGTATGCCCATTCCGCCAAAACATGAACTAATGCTTTCCTGCAGGGCGCCCTGGGAGTGAGTTCCTGACAGGATTCCATCGCCTATCAGGGCAGCTCCTTTTTCGACGCGGTGTTGTAAAACCTTGCCTTGTTTAAACTTACATTTTCTCGCGGCAACGTTTCGGCGCAGTACTAATTGTAAATTTGGAAGAATTTAACTAGCAAAAAAGGGTTTATGTTTGTTAGTGTGTGTCGAATTCGCTCTGTTAAAGCGGAACAAAAACAAAACCCCTCATTATAACAGACAAGTTTGAAGTTAAGATGCCCCGAAAAATGTGTTACAAGTGCAGGGCGATGAAAAGGCGTCTCGTTAGTGTCTCTGGAGGAATACCGCCATCCATGTTTGTTCTCCTAACAAAACTACACGTGACGTTGGGTCGCAAGTGACGTCAGAGTAGACTGCGGCCGCCAGAGGGCGGTCGCTTCTTCCGCCGGTAAGTTGCCTTAGTTACCGTGGCTGCGACCTCAGTGCTCAAGCTTGCGTCACTTAAAGACTGACGTATAAGCGCATACTCAGGCCAGCTGAAAGTTCAAAAGTGGTGAAAGAGAACGGAAAGAAAAACAGTTCTGTGCACATTTGCCTGTTTGCCAAGGGGACATTTTTGGCAGCTGTGGGGCATGCATCCGTCTATATACAACCATAAGAAGGACGGCTGGAATGCATGGCTAAACATACACAATATAGCCATGCTGAGGAACTATGTTCTACAGCAAGTTCAAGCCTAGGTTGGTAAAGCAGCACGAATGAAACGCGCATCCAGCCAGACTGCAGGCTAAATAAGAGAAGTGCTTGGGTCGACGCTCGACGGACTGTTTTTTCTTTGGATAGAACACTCAGCTAAACGCCGTCAAATGCACATAACACGTATAAGACCATAATTGTATTGAAAGCTGATAAACGCCCGGCTGCATGCGATCTCGTGTATTCTTCTATCCTCAGAGGCCAGCTGGCAGTGTGGAGACTTAACGTGCATATTGCCCGGCGGTGCACTTTACCCGCCGCTGAAGCATGCTAGCAGCACCTTAGCCTCTTCTACTCTTGGTAAAGAGCTCAGAAATTGTACGAAGGTGGCAGATAAATAAGCACTGCTTGTCTGCAATGGCAGAAGATGGATGTGTAATTTGGGCAGTCGCTTAGGTATTATACCATTCCTTTTTTTTGGTTTTATACCTTCCCTTGCTCCTGGCTATCCTTGTGATAACAAGGTCTTTGTTGCACTGTCGTTCATGACGGAAGCCACAAAAGAAATAACATTTGAATAAAATCCTCAAAATAATCGTTAGAAGCTACGAGACAGCCCGTGGAGCTATGCTGATTGCTTAAGTGAAGCAACTGACGAAAATTCTTTAACATTACGTAATACCCCGGAGGTCAAAAGTGTTGTGCGTGGTTAGCGATCGTTTGACTTGAGTCTCAAATATTTTGAGGAGGCTGTGAACAAGTGAACCGAAGCAAGAGAAAGGCTTGGAACGGTACAGTAGGAGGATTAGTTATAAGTACTGGCTGAGTAAAACTGCTCGTTCCGAAGATGACTTGCAACAAAAAGCGTCATGCTATAGTTTCTTATTTAAGCACAAAATTACTCTTTCTGAGGTTCCAATCAAAGGATAGAAAAAAGGAGTTAGCGAAGCTTTTCTACAGATGAAATCTAAGATGTCCGCGCCTTTGTTCTCCAGAACTGGCAAGTGGTCTTCGGTGGTTGTCATGGACCGTTGGAATTTCGAAGAGGTATCTAATTAAACATTCATGAACACGCAATATTACTCCTGGATTTCTAAGTGCCCTTGGTCACCCAGCTCGACGACTAAGTTCACTATACCTAAAAAAACCTTTATCATAGCAAGCAATAACCACAGGGTGGCTATGCAGCTTGTGTGCGAAAATGACGTGTTTTAGACCATGCCAATATCACAAGCGGAATGACCAAGATTCTTCTCAGTAACGATATGTGATGCTATCGTGTGGCAAAGTACTACGATCAATTGATTTGGAATCTGAAAGTCATGTGGCTCCCATAATCAGTTACAAATTTTGTTAGGATAAATTTATCTGAATGATTTTAACCTGCGTTTCCTTCTGATATATCTCCTTTCTTACGGCATAGGCACGCAGTGGTGCCGGAACCAACGTAAGAAGACAAAGCATCCAGTACCCAAAAGAAAGCTGAACCCATTACTTTAGCGTTGTTGGAACGTAGACGTTATAAGGAAAGGCATTGTCATCCGCGCTATTGCTTGCCATAAACTAATCTTTTCGAGGACGCCTTCAGTGCGGCTGTTCGAGAGGGAAAGAAAGAGCATGGCAAGATGGTAAAACAATGCCGTTTCTCTTACCAGCTTTTCTCAAGATGCCTTTGGGAAGGAACGCCGTCTCCGTAAGAAATCACCAAGCTGTGGGAAGAAAGAAGAACACATGGGCGGCGAAGAACGAGACGGCTTTGGTTTTTCAAAAGGAGTGACGAAATATTTTTCCAGACGTGCGGAATATCGTGGCGCTTGGAATGCCGTGGGCATTCAAGTTCTCTTTATATGTTTCTCAAGTTCTGAAGTTTATAAGTTCTCAAGTTCTCTGTATATGTTTGGGGTCTATGTGCCAGCCTCGTTCTGTTGCTTTTTTGAGAAGGTCTAGAAAAATGATTGGAATTTTTTCAGCACTGTGTATTACGACTTTCCGCTTTGAGACAGCGCAATCAAGCTAGGAGGCTCATATCAGCAACAAGAGTAATAAGTTAGCTGACAGGTTAATTGCTTTCGTACTCTTAGCCTTAAAAAATAAATTCCCTTTGTTTCGGTAGGAGCATCGTATATATATATATAGATATATATATATATATATATATATATATATATATATATATATATATATATATATATATATATATATATATATATATATATATATATATATATATATATATATATATATATATATATATATATATATATATATATATATATATATATATATATATATATATATATATATATATATATATAGAAGCCAGACATATATGAGGTGAACATATAAGAGGTCTTGTAAATGCCCGGCTTTTTTTTTCAGGCAATTTGCTAAACCCCGCCGCGGTGGCTCAGTGGTTAGGGCGCTCGACTACTGATCCGGAGTTCCCGGGTTCAAACCCGACCGCGGCGGCTGCGTTTTTATGGAGGAAAAACGCTAAGGCGCCCGTGTGCTGTGTGATGTCAGTGCACGTTAAAGATCCCCAGGTGGTCGAAATTATTCCGGAGCCCTCCACTACGGCACCTCTTCTTCCTTTCTTCTTTCACTCCCTCCTTTATCCCTTTCCTTACGGCGCGGTTCAGGTGTCCAACGATATATGAGACAGATACTGCGCCATTTCCTTTTCCCCCAAAAAAACCAATTTGCTAAACAAATATCAACTTATGGCGATGTCGTGTGGAACAGTTGTTCATTGCGATGCCGCTTTTAAGGCGAAAGCATTTTAAGACGAAAGTCTTGAATGGCTCATGTTCGCGTCTGTCCGTCTGTCCATCCGTCCGTTACGCTCTTCAACTCGATAAAAAAAGAAATCTTTGTGCACGATGCAATTCGTACCACCAACCTTCTGTTCCGCAGCCCAGCATGCTAACGCATATGTAGTTCCCCTTGTATAGGATGCTGGAGAGTATATCAGAGAGGCGTCAAATCAGACGGATGTCTTCCAAACGCCCTCTAGTGTCTCCAGCATTTAAGGACCACAAACAAGTGTGTACTTAATTAACATCTTAGCCCCACATCAATGACACAAGCTGCAACACAGCGCTAAGGACTTTCGCCGCACTGCAACTTTGGTCAACAAAGTGCCCCCTGAATTTTTTCTTTTGTGCCTCATTGGTGACAAAAAGCGGCCTCCTCGTTAACAAGAAGCAGCGGTCCCAAAAATTGTTGATGACGACGCCGGGGAACCAAAGTAAAATAAAGTTTCTTCCCAATGTGTGGTGAATTGAATCCTGGAGTTTCAGAGTTCTAGGCGAGCATGCAGCCGATAGGCCACGCAACCGCTTCTTTTTTTTTATCCATGGTAATTGCTACACTGAAATTATGTTCTGTTCACATGAACTATTTACCAAGCTTTTTTAAAACGGCATGAAATACATCAAAAGAAAGGTAGAGCATTAGGGCCCTAAACAGGAGGTGGAGTATGAGCGCGCAAGTGCCAATCCGGAGGCCGCTTTGCTTCTTGGCAGGGGAGATGAACCTTCTGTATGCAGTGCCTTGTGACTGCATGCTGATGAGTAGGGGTGGCATCAGAAAGGAATGAATAAATAACAAATAAATAAAAATGTAATAAAAATAAAACCAATGCTCTCGCATGCAAAGTACATAAATAGTATCAAGACCCCTCCGTAAAATTTGAAATGTTTTCTTCAAAAATTTCAGCTCTTTCGCTTAGCCTGTGTACGAAAAAAAAACTGGTCTTCCTAAGTGTCCTTTTCTGGGTCAGTTCTTTCTATATTTTTAAATCCATAATTGAAATTTTGTTGTCGCTACGAACCTGATATGTTATCTTCGTTCTTCAGTACTCCAAGAAAAAAATTGCGCTGTTTAGGCTCAAAATGTTCGGTACACATAAGTCAGTGTCAATTTATATCGGAAGCCAAAATACGCTTACGGTACTGTCCCCACCCTGTGAAGGCGGCAGGTAACGAGCAGCTGCAAAGGTGAATGCATTAGGCGTCTCATCTGGGTATGCAGAAAGCAATGACGCAGACAAGTATTTTGATTTCCGGTGTTTCTGGTTTAAAATCTATGTGTAATTTTCTCCGTGAGATAAATCAAGAAAAACAAATAAAAAAGTACCGTATATGCATAATTGAGGAGATATATGGTTGGAGGAGCGGGAAGCTTTTTTTCGGCTCATTGAAGCTTTAAGGGAGCGAGTGAATATGTTCTTGTTGCACGAAAAATTCTATCACGGCTTCTATTTTTAAACCTTGACACCTCACGGCTAAAGCACTGCACGTGGAGGCGAACGGGCGAAATGCTTATTTACAACACCCCCCCCTCCATTTCCGGATGCTGCGGGTGCGCCACAGGAAGAGTTTCTGGTGGTGTTTTTGGCATCGATACTCCTTCTGGCATTTACTATGCTACGCAACCCAGCTGAACGTTGCCATCTCGTAATTTATTTACGGGCGCGACGCCTCACTTGCGTCTGTACCGTTATTTTTTAGCCACCAGCCTATTGTGCTTGCATGCATTTGCGGACGCTGCCTGTGCAAAATGCATTTGCGCGAGAACTGTCAGACTCTGGCGTTTCCCTCTGCTATTTCACCCCACATGGCGAAAGAACGAAAGTTAGAGAAAGAGAGGACTAACAAGCTTGACTGCTTCTCCTCAGGACGTGAGAGTGGTGTTGAGTGGCCTTTTTCGAAAGGAGCACTTGCACCTTCACGTCCCAAGGCAATTCTGAAGCAACGGCTTTGCGTCCACTCTGCAAAACACACTCTTGGTGTTCCACCTTTCAGGCTAGCGGAGCCGCACTTACCACCTACTTTCACGCAAGCAAGCTGCTCGCTATTGCTGCGTCACATCGAGTGGTTCCGCCGGTTCCAAAGAAAAGCTTTCTATATGTGAGTTTGCGCAAACTTGTGTGTTACAGGGACGGCGCTGAGCACAGGTAGCCCAGGTGCAACTTTCAAGAATGTCAAAAGAAATCTTTCTCAGATTCTTGTCCGCACAAGTGGTGTTCGGTCTCAGGATAGAGTCCCAACACCATCACCTTAGATGTCTCAGCTGCGCCGATAGGAAGGAAGAATTCTTTCGTTGTATAACGCAGAAAAAATGCTACATATATCCTGCTACAATCTTTCGCTGTAACCACCGTGAGTGAAGAATTGAGTAATATTCAAGTCCTGCTTGCTTGCGGACTGCGAAAGAATGTAATTCCCAGTCTCGAAAGCCCAAAATAAATTTCAAATAATAATGAACCTACTCAGATTACCTGATGAACTTGATGTCTGTGAGTGGTCAATGCAGGTTGGTTTACTGAGAGGATGCATTATCACTCCTTAGCCGTTAATTTACTAATTAGCGATGAAGTATGTGGCTTAAAACAGGAATTTCTTCTTAACTTTCTTGCTTGTGTGGCTTGCAAAATTTCTGAAAATTTAGCTCTATATCTGAGGCAGATCTTCTCGCCCATTTGATATGCGCAAAATGTGCAATTTATACAATGAAGGAAGTAGCAAAGAAATAAGTCTGATTCTGTACAATTGTTTTTAATTTTGTAAGAAATGAAGTGAAATAAAGCGTTGCGCTATCTCCGACTGATGACTGTAGATCCAAGACGATTGTAATGGACTTCTACAAAATGCCATTCCCTTTTATGTTGTACAATTTCACGCGCTTACAAGACAGCCGAGCTCTCATTCAGCTTCTTACGTTTTCACTTGATTTACGGACTGTGAGTGTCATTTTGCAGGAGAAGGGACTACTTCTGGCCTCTAAATGTAGCCTACTCTTTCCTACAATGTAGCCCTTCACATATAGGGTTTGGCTGTTATTGCTTAGAAAAAGAGGCCATAAAATAAGCCAGGAAAGTTTCCACGCTAAAATCTCGAGATAAAACTACTCTCGAGTTAAGTCTTTCAGATGAATATCGCGCCCGCCAAGACAGCTATTTTTTCTTTCCAGCTTCACGAGGCCTCCTGCAACGAAGACTACGGTAAAAGAAGTACCGCTTGGGCCATTTCGGCGCAACGCAATGTCTTCTCGGTGGCGCGTGCTTGGTGCCTGGTTTTCGCTCCGGCGAAAGTGGATAGGCCCATACAGGCATCTCCTGCTGTGAGGAAGCCCTCTCCAAGCGGCGCATTCCCGTATCACCATCCCCCTTTTCGGTGACCGATCTGTTCTTGTTAGGCTAGCTACGACGCCGTCTCCATCAGCGGCAGCTCCCGGCTATCCCGTTTGAATGAATGGAGAACAAAACTTTGCTCTACGGGGTTTGGGATGCGCACTTACTGCGCCGATGTTGTTGCTAAGTAACGTCATACCTGCGGCTCCATAGTGGCTGCCATACTCTCAACGCAAAGTGCCATTCGGTGGACGCCGTAACGCCGGTGGGGAGTAAGAAGAGAAGAAAGAGGTAGCGCATAGAGACCTAGACTCCTTCGTCTGCTAGAAAATCATCGACATCGATGTAAATGCTAGCTGTCCACGCGGCGCTAAGCGGTACAGCTAGAGGGCAGGCTTAGCGCAGCTAAGATTCGCACTTGCTTACAACTGTTACTTCTCAGCAGCTGACATTTAAAGTGAGGATTACCATCGACATGGCTTACCACGTGTGCCCGTAATATGTGTTCGTCATTATGAAAGGCTTCCAGCCTGTCACTGAATAACTGAAATGAATCTAGCACTGTAAAGTCACGCGTTATTGGCATTTCTGTTTCTCCCGCAAACAGAGATTCATCCGTTCAGTGACACCACAAAAATTTATTTTCTATTCTTCAATTCTGGCAATTTTACCATTAGCAGCCTGGGTACAAAGCTTTTTATCTTTATCTCGCGTTTTATTCGCACTCGAAAGAAGACTACAGCAGGTGCCAGGAGATCACATTACCACACGTCGAACAACAGCTCAATATTGCCTCACGCCCAACACTTGAGCAATCGTCATCGACTGACATGTTAGTTCTGGCGCCATTGTACAATAAAAATGCCGGCCATTCTCTCACCGTTCTGAGTGGCAAGACGCTTTAATCACTCGGCCTCTAGATTTCTAGCACTTGGTTTAGCGTTCTCTTCAGTGCCAACAATCTGTGACGGAGAGCGTATGAAAGGGAACCTAGAGATTATTTTAACTAATGAGGCGTCAGCACTGCGCTAATTTTAAACTTGGTTACAAAATAATTGGTTCCTTCATGATCGACAGTTTTCCACGCTTTTGGGGAATAAAAATGCAGTGGTATACGTGGCACGCGAGGTAAATCTAAATTCATTGCGAGTGACTCGACAAGCGAGCATATGGTCTTAATAAGCACTCTGGCAAAAGCCGCTGGGCAGGCATTGTCGAATGAGCAAATGCCACTTCGTGCCCTACGGCTGATCCACGGTTAGCTGCGCGAAGAATCTCGTGGAGAATTTAACAGCGTTCTAAAGCAAAAAGACACTCTTACCTGTTGTCTTTAAGCGGTTGCCAAGCGTAAAGCACAGAGATGATTGCTTTTAGAGCCAAAGGGACTCGCTTATTTACAGCAAACAGAAAAGGTAACTTCGTGAGAAAACAAAGTATGCAAGCAGCTCTTGTCTGCACTTGCACTTTCTGGGCTTGAACTGCGTGGCCGTGCAGCCTAAATTAGATATAGAGCGTTGCAAAACAATATGGCGTGGCTACGCCTTCAGGACACCTTGCGCAAGTCTCAGACCTTTGGATCGGACCGTTCACGGTTCACGGAAGGCGTCCCCATGAGATTAGCATGGGTGGGCGTTTGTACCGCACATGAACGATGGTGCAAGACACTCGTACTCATCGCCTGCCACCTCCTGGATATATCACTGCAGAACTGAGGCTCAAGCACAAGATTTGGAAACCCGAAAAGAAGGTTGCATGCGGGGAGCGAGGAAATGCGCCTCTTCTGTTGATTTTATTTTTTTTTCTCTGATAAAAGAGCGCTGCTTTCAAAATTTTTACCGCCAAAATAATATTACGTGTCATATTTTCGGCGTATTTCCATTCTGTAATGCCAAAACAAAGTACATCTTTGTATGCACACAGCCTACACTCTTGACATAAATGGTGCGTTGGGTTCAGTAAACTTATAGGAACAGGAATTCCTGAGCAGGCTTTTGAGTTGAGACTGAAAGCATTTAACAGCCTGAGACACATTGAAGCTGCGTCTTTCTTGTCAATTTGAGGCGAATTTGAAAGGTTTTTGAGCCTTCAGTGTAGAGCCCGTTACGAACGAAGCGGCCGCGAAAATAGAGACGTTCGGAGTGAAAACATTTCGCGCGACGGTGATAACACTGGCGCCGGTACGAGGTTCCAACATCATTTGAATTAAGATCTTTGGTCCCGTTCAGCAATGAAGAAATTGCGTCGTAGGATCGTGACCTAACCACCTGAGATGATTTAATATCCATCACAGGATGCCTTGAAGGGTAGCCCAAGCGTCTGCACGTCTGTCCTCATCAGTTTGAAATTCTGTCTTACGTTTTCATTGACGCGCCAGAAGTGTGAATTTCTGAGCGAGTTGGTTATTCACGCGCTAAAAAAAATAAAGCGAAAATCACTACACAGTACCACAATCAAGTATACACAAACTGTCGCTGGTCTTACAACTCATTTATTTTTGGCTTATCTGTGTTCTTGAAACCATTTTCTAGGGCAAGTGCGTATAATAATGAATAAATGAAGTCCGATCGTTCTGTCACCCTCGATGAAAGCGGCCACTCTTTCTTCGTGATGGGGACAGACTGGTCGCTTATGCAGTACCACTCATACAAAACTGGCGGCAGTGGGTGTGCGCCTTCCTTTACTCCCGTGCATTGGTTTTAGCTGTTTTTTTTCTTTGATACAACATTGATGCTTGCATAGTGTTGACAAAATCTCTTGGGATATTGGCAGTTCGCAATGAAGGGAAAAGCTGGATACTAGACAAGTGAAAGTTCAAGCAAAGCGCTCTTGCAAACAGAAGTAACGAAACACCCAGACTGCTTGCGCTAGGCAAACAGCATTAACGGAGTCAGTGGTAGCATGAAGCGAGTGTAGACTGTTTCTTTATAGTTAGCTCCGCGACCGCCTGCGAATGATCGACTGGCCACTCAGCAGCGGCAACAACGACGATGAAGGTACTTCAGCGGCATCCTCAACTCTGGATACCTTTTCTTTTAGATCGTGCTTCATTGTGCAACGTTGTTTTCAGAGTATCAGAGGGAACTATCTTAACGCGGCGCCTCGGATAAGTTCATCAGGTTTCAGTCGGAGGAGCGCCCTGCTTTTGCCAAGCGGTCGCTTTCTCGCTTTGTGCGGGTATCATGGTCTTTTTCCCCTCTCTGTGCCTCTATATCTATAAATGTCCCTCAATTAAATCCGCGCAGTCAAAAACGTGCCTTCAGATAAAATAGGAACACAAACTTGAAGTCGCAGCGCTGCTGTGTCCAATGAAGCAATAAAAACTTGAAGACTCTCATTTCTGCAAACAATGACATCCTCCTAGTTCGTTTGGGCTGTACCGATAAACTTTAAGCGCTTGTTTGCACTTTGTTACACTGACAGCTGTCATAGCATTTGCACCACTCGCTAGTGATGTCATTAGCCATCGTCTTAAGATTGAGAAAATATTTTTTGTTTACCATGATCAGCGCGTTTATTTATACATACTACTGGGATTTCACCCATTGACTACAGCGCTTGTTATAAAATGGCTGGGGAATAATAAATATAGGAGCCTACTGTGTTTGCTACATCACTTGTGGCTCTCAAAGTTAACTCATAGCTTTTAGCATATTAGAAAACGCCCTACCACGTGTGCATGTAAGGGCGCAGCACGCACTCAATGCAAACCCACTGCTTTTTGCATTCTCTAATCGGTTTCGTGCCGTGTGCGTGTGAATGCAACCGGGTAACTTCAGTTTGGTATCTGTTTTGCCCAAAATATGGTGCTTTTCTGAGACCCCTTTATTCCCAATACCTTTCCGTAAATAAACTTTCACTGGCATCGATAAAAAAAAATTCAATTTGCAAGCCCGAGGTGCCTCGCTCAAACACATCGCGCCAGTAATGTTGGGCGATTTATTCAAAAACTGTTCCTTCACTGGAACCATAACACGAGCTTCACAAGTTGAAGTAAAGATCATACAAACACCTGAGACAGAAAGCACTTTCTTACAGCCCGTTTTCAATGTTTAAGTGTATCGTTAACGTCAGCCAGCAAGACAAGTGCCGGATGCATTTCTCAGCGTTTTTGCACTACCGCTTAAATTCATTTGATAGTTTTCGGCCTTCTATCTTCTAATATCGTGCTGAGGGAGTCAGTTGCATAAAACCGAACAAAATCGGAGCTTATTGCACTTAGAAGTTAACGCTTGTGGCTTGCACTTCACTGGACTAGTCATGTACACGACTCTACTGGTGAGCTTAAAGGAAAGTGTACAGATTGTTTATAGTGGGTAAAGTGAGCATAAAGAACCGGAACAATCTAATTGCTGTCCTTGTCGCAAATGCCGAAAGAAATGTTAAGCTTCCTAAGGATGAAGGACTAACATGCTAGCCACCGCAGATAGAATATGGTCCTCCGGGAATGCTTCTCCCATTTGTTTGTGCAATGAACTCAAGCAGAAGACTGTAATATATTTCTATCGGTGACTGAGGCCACCTAAAAAAGAGATAAATTGGTCGTGTACTAAAATTAGAAAGTTCATCTCTACAGACTGAAGAATATGAAGTATAAATTCTCTCAAAACGAAAAACTTTAGGAGTCAACAGGTACTTTTTTTTAGGTGGCAATATCACGTTGGAGTATTGCCTCCCTAATTGCACACGTGACACAATTTCACGTCTGTTGAAGAATTTGTGAAAGCACGCAGGTCTATTGTGAAACACAAAACTAAATATAACACCAACATCTTTGTATCACAGCGAGATCGATGCAAACAAGAAGTCCTTAGTGACGAAATAATTATAGCGGCGAAAATGACTCAATATACGTGCCTTTTATACATACCTTCCAGGTTATTTCACGAATTTTAGTCAGAAGATGTGCCTCGCAAGACGGATGGAACATTATTCTCCTTTTGGCAAAGTTCGAAAAAGTTGCGAAAGCAAAACCCTCTCAATTTGTTCAAAAGCGCTCGCAAAAGTTTCTTGTAGGGGCTCAAAGCCTCTACTTTAAAGCATTAATGCCCAGATGGTACAGGCTGAAGGCCCAACATTTATTTTTAGATATTTCTGCGTCGCATCAAATCGGACCGTCAAAATGGAGCAGAGCGCTATCTTTCCTGCAATGCCATCCTGAAAGAAGTTGCATCGATTCAGCTTACACCACGGCTTAAAGAGATCTTTTCTGCCCAATCCTCTTATCCATGGTAAGCAGCACAAAGGCATGCCGGTACACAGGTACTCACGTGGTATACAAAAAAATGCTGGAACGTAAGAGGGGGGGGGGTGGAGGCGGAGGTTTTAGCCGACATTAAATTTAGGCGCTCCGGCGTCTTAAGGCATGAACGTTTATGAAGAGAAGCGGAGAGGAAGAAATGCGTTCACCATTAATTCGTCGTGAACTCTATTAGAGAAGTAGGCATTTATTTGTTTTGCAGCTCGCCGCAGAGTTGCTACAGTGATCAGCCAACCCATTTTCTAGAGCCGCCGCAATTCAACAAAATGAATCTGTCGTCAGACCACACTACGCCATCTTATATGCGGCCTACAGCAGCGTACACGCACAAGAATTACGCTTGAATTACAGAGAACACACTTGTTCAGGCCTTCGTGTTTCATAATGCAGGCAAGATTCGCAGCATAAATAAAACGTACACAGAATACCAGGAACAAACGAGACAGGGCTGGGGTTTGTGTGCGTTTTATTTATGCTGCGAATCTTGTCTGCATTATAGATAGGAACCAACTGGCCCAAACCACAGTGCTACTGCTTTGTGGTCCACGTCTCTGTGTGCTGTCAAATGCGTGCAACATGGCCCTGAGGCTGTTTTCAGCCCACAGAATCACTTTCCACAGAAAAATGATAAACACTTTCGTAGGCTTGGTTTGTGAAGAGGGCTATACCACTGGATGACACTGAATGGTTCCTGCGCACACAGCTTTGACTTAATTCAGAGTGCATATTTGGCCCATTTCTCGATATATAGAAGTTTGATGACAAAGGTGATGTTCGTATTAACTGTGCGATTTTGTGTTCCTATATAGACTTTTTCATAGGGCTGTTCGACCCCAGCGTACTATTGTCACTTCATCCCCCGTTTTTCAAGTTTCTTGACTTTCTTCCGATTTGGTTTTTGGTTCTCACTGTCATGCAGTGGTGTCACCGCGACGGTGCCGGTGGTGCGGGGGGTACGGACCACATCGGGTGCGTCGTTGATAGAGAATGCAGCTTCCACGCTGGGGGCAATGGGATGACACGGGCAGGCCGCTCGTCGTGTTAAAAAATTGTGAGTGGCGTTAAAAACTGGCTTGCCTTTTCTCCTCGCGCAATTCGCCCATATAAAGCAGCTACGCATTTCGATAAAAACGTTTTTACTTGCTCTATGTTCAACTTCTTGCCCATTTAAGGGCTATGTTCACTTTCATGATATTAGTCAAGAAATTCATCAATATCATTCGACGTTCGCCGCGTATATTTCTTCAATAATGAACTTTTACGTACCTTGCGAATGAATACACATGAACTTATTGAGTACACGTGAATATAATGACTGGGTAGGGTTTTCATGTGCTGTTTTACCAAATCACCTGGCATATGGTAAAGAGTGGGCTCCAAGATGTTCTGCTTTAAGCGGAGGGGGGAGTGAAAACACAGACGCCCCCCTCCCCCCACCAATTACAGTTCGCACAAGTCACGACTCTAAGCCGGAATGCATCTTTGTTGAGAGGATCGTTATTGATTAGGAAACAAGTAGCGGAAAATCCAGAAAAGTATTTTGAGCGCAGTGCAAAGTGGGCTGGGGGACATCCGAGGGACATCCCGGTACATTAACGAGTGTGAGGAGCTCTTTTCAGCGAAGGCCTAAATGAAGGGTTTTTGAGGAAGCAAATGGCGTTTATGTCGACGTACGCAGACACAAAAACCTATATCGTTCACTTACTGGCCACTGGACACTGGTCAACTAGTTGAACATCGCAAAATACGAAAACAAACACAAAAACATTAGCCATATATGTCTCAAAGCAACCCTGTTCTGTGTAAAGAGAAGCAAACAGCTCAGTTGAGACTTTTAAGAAGTGCATTAAAAAACGATTTGATAGCTGTATGAGCAATCCTCTGTAATTATCAGGAGAGTAAAATGCCTATTTGATTGCTTGTTAGTACAGCGTACACGAACGCTAGCCGTCCATTCACGGCGCCTTTCATCTATTATCTTTTTCCTTTATATTCTAACTTCCTTCAATAAAGAACTAGCTGACCTCCAGCGGCGTCGTGCGTGCTTCTCGTATGTTTCTGTCCTTTACGCCGGAGCTAAGTATAAAAAAAAGATTGGAGGCCTGCTTGTCGCTTCGGCAGGCTAGGATTCTGAGTGCTAATAAATATGCACGGATTACACCTGCGAAAAAAAAAGCAATTTTGTTTGCTTGCCAGTTGTGCCAGATGCTCTGTTACAGCTAGGGATACTGCTCATGTATGCGCTGACGGGGTCGAAGCTTCAAGGTAAGCGCATTGGCAATGCATAAGCAATGCTCGGTCATCACTTTTGCAATGGCTCTCGAGAATGGTAGGTACATGTGTCCAACTTTGTGATTTCAGGCGTGACACCCAGCAATACAGAAAGCATATGAAATTTCTTTCACGTTGTTTTTATATGCCTATCCACTTCATATTCCCACAAAACAGTTTCCCAGTATGAAGTGCATCATCCTGCCTTGAGATCTTTTCGTAAATTATTATTCAAAGAATTACGAATCAACAAAGCCGCATCCTAGCACAAACGCCTCTTGCCTTTCCGGCTCCTCTGCTTTGCAGCAACGATAGCCGTTTAGAGAAGCATTCTTTGCCAAATACACAAAAATCCTGTTTTAATTTTTACCTCGAGTACTGCCGAAATGCTTGTGAAGTTAATTGGGAAGCATTGGGCATACTGAGGTATGTAGCAATGCCTCCTCAGTTTTTCCTGCGGTTGTGTCTGATCCATTCAAAACTGCGTTGCCATAGAAAAACCACTTCTTTAGAAACAAAGCTACAGACGAAGCACACGAATAAGTTAAGGAATGCAATGTCAGTCTAGAGGCGGTGAATAAATAAGAAAAATCGAACGTATATTCGCTAACCGTTTGGATGCATGAGGCAGAATGGTCCCAGCTGCTCAGCGCTTTGATCGTCGAAGACGCTTGGTTCGCTCCGCGGAAGTTATAATCAATTATTCTTCTCAGTTATCACGACGGTGGGATGCTAAAACGATTCGAAGGCTTTCAGTCCGCTTGTTACACGGGCAGGAGACAAGAGGGGCTAAAAATGCCGCCCCAGCTCAAGTACGCGCAAGCACAACGAAAAATCGACGTCACACTCAAGATCTTGATATCGCTTCATCGCGCCGGGACAAGGCCAGAAAACGTGAACTGAAAAAGTCTGGTCGCAAAAAACGCTACGATGGCCGTCGGGCCATGGAAACAGCGGCGAGGCGAACTGCACTGTCAGTGCTACCAGTTTACTGTTCCCGGGAGATCTCGCTCCCTGATAATGCCATCAGCGCAGATGGCTTTAGAAAAACCCGGTCGGCTGCAGTAATGCGCATGAGTAAGCAGCCAACTTGCGCGGGCAGAAAAACGGACGGTCGCAGTCAGAAGCCACCCTATTTTTCGTGGATGGACATCCCAAGCGAGCGTAGGTAACATCGCCACATTCCCGACAGCGATTCTAGAAGCGACTTTGCGCGGTAGCCACTGGGTTTCCGTTGTCTCCGCCATCCCCCGGAGGCGTCTAGAAGCCGTTACACTTACGATCGACTTAGGACAGCTGAGGAATATATCTCCGAGCACCGCCAACGGCACCGAAGGTGAGTGCGACGCTAAACCTTGCTGTGACGGAACCTGTGTCTCTGAAACCTGCTCTTGGCCGTTATCGAGAAATTGTGGTTCACTAGCGTGTTTCCGCGAGCAATAGATAACAGTCAGCAAGCAACAAGTAGCACATTAAGGTTTCATGCTCATCCGCAATGGCGTTTCTTGTCCGTGACGGAAGCGCGGTAAGCTAGCATTTGCTACGCATACAGCTATAAGCTCAGCTCATAATTTCGGCAGGTCAGCAGTGCCTAGGCCAACGAGAAATCTACACGTACGCTCCGCTTTTCTCGCTGCCGTTTGTGTCGCTGCACAAAAACGCCGTTCCAACCGGCGTTGCCACCATTCCTCTGTGCCATGCTACCGAGCACCCGAACTCGCAAATGCTTTTGCAATATTCGATTTGTGGCCGCGCATGGCGTTCGGAGTTTCTTGTCTGCAACGTCCATGAACTCCGAAGTGCGGACACTGCCTACGGTCCCGAATGTCTGTAATACCTTACCCTGTCATCTTTTAAACATAGCGTCCATAGACATCCGTAGCTGCAGCTGCGCTCCGATTTCCCGGGGAAATCATCCTGTTCTTTTCGCTGACAAAGTATACATATTTTTAGCGCAACCTGGACAGGAACACAAAGAGAGAAAGGCATGCTCCCACAACAACTTCTACATCTCGATTGTATTTTGCTTATTGTATGGTATCGCCGACTCCTAGAGAAAGATCCTGCCGACTCAGCTGCAACTGGTCCACGTATCTATGGCACCGCATGCCAGAGTTTGCTTATGATTTACCAAATATGTGCACGTCTTAAGTAGGCTGCACGTTCTGGTCATGTGATTCAGATACGAAGCATTAATTTTGTGTACGTAACATTTCGGACGCGGCAAAAACTTTCCTTCTACCAAGCCTCTCGTTTACGTCATTATGGGGTAAAGGCGGTTGCCTTTTCATAGATATCGCTTATTGTCATTATTTGAGCATTCACCACTACCCTCTATCCCCAACCCCACCCCAGCCAACCGATGTATGTATGTATGTATGTATGTATGTATGTATGTATGTATGTATGTATGTATGTATGTATGTATGTATGTATGTATGTATGTATGTATGTATGTATGTATGTATGTATGTATGTATGTATGTATGTATGTATGTATGTATGTATGTATGTATGTATGTATGTATGTATGTATGTATGTATGTATGTATGTATGTATGTATGTATGTATGTATGTATGTATGTATGTATGTATGTATGTATGTATGTATGTATGTATGTATGTATGTATGTATGTATGTATGTATGTATGTATGTATGTATGTATGTATGTATGTGCGTATGTATGTATGTATGTGCGTATGTATGTATGTGCGTATGTATGTATGTGCGTATGTATGTATGTGCGTATGTATGTATGTGCGTATGTATGTATGTGCGTATGTATGTATGTGCGTATGTATGTATGTGCGTATGTATGTATGTGCGTATGTATGTATGTGCGTATGTATGTATGTGCGTATGTATGTATGTGCGTATGTATGTATGTGCGTATGTGCGTATGTGCGTATGTGCGTATGTGCGTATGTGCGTATGTGCGTATGTGCGTATGTGCGTATGTGCGTATGTGCGTATGTGCGTATGTGCGTATGTGCGTATGTGCGTATGTGCGTATGTGCGTATGTGCGTATGTGCGTATGTGCGTATGTGCGTATGTGCGTATGTGCGTATGTGCGTATGTGCGTATGTATGTATGTATGTGCGTATGTATGTATGTATGTGCGTATGTATGTATGTATGTATGTATGTATGTGCGTATGTATGTATGTATGTGCGTATGTGCGTATGTATGTATGTATGTGCGTATGTATGTATGTATGTATGTATGTATGTGCGTATGTATGTATGTATGTATGTGCGTATGTATGTATGTATGTATGTATGTGCGTATGTATGTATGTATGTGCGTATGTATGTATGTATGTGCGTATGTATGTATGTATGTGCGTATGTATGTATGTATGTATGTATGTATGTATGTATGTATGTATGTATGTATGTATGTATGTATGTATGTGCGTATGTATGTATGTATGTATGTATGTATGTGCGTATGTATGTATGTATGTATGTATGTGCGTATGTATGTATGTATGTATGTGCGTATGTATGTATGTATGTATGTGCGTATGTATGTATGTATGTATGTGCGTATGTATGTATGTATGTATGTATGTGCGTATGTATGTATGTATGTATGTGCGTATGTATGTATGTATGTATGTATGTGCGTATGTATGTATGTATGTATGTATGTGCGTAAGGATGGATGGATGGATGCTGAACCCTTTAAATCGGGCGGTGGTTCAAGCCACTTAGCCATGGCTTGTGAAATTTTACTCTTGTCTTGATTTTAGCCACCAATCAGATAATCTTCGCTAGATTACTTCTACCTGCTTAAAATCTACTTTCCCTTCACTGTCCTTCAACCCCAATGACTTGGATAAATCATCCCCGCTGCTTTCCACTGTAGGGTGAAGCCCTTTACAGAAAAGTATCAAGTGTTCAGCCGTTTCCTCCTCCCCTCCGCACGCAACGCACAACCTGTCTATCTCGTGGTGCCTGACTCTATATGTCTTAGTCCTCAAAACTCCCGTCCTGGCCTCAAACAACAAAGAGCTTCCCCTACAATTATCATGTATTTTCTTTCGCAATTTCCTGCTTAAAGATCCTGTATGTTCCCAGTGCCGACTTATTCAGCATCCCTGTTTTCCACAGAGCTCTCTCTGTTTCTTTAACCTTTTTCTTAACCGATATTTGCTGATTTGCCCCCTATACTGCTGTCCAGATAACCATCATCCTCTAAAAGTGCCATCTATCGCCCATTCACTCAACTCTACCCTCCAACAGCGCGCCACTCACTGCTACCCACCTATCTTCGCCCTTAACAAGGTCTGTACCCACTCGAAGCCCATGCAGCAGCAGAACTAAAAGCGACGGCCAGATCAAATTTAAAGGCTCAATGGGAAGGCCAGCCTACCTCCAGAAGCACCGTCTACCCTGTAGTAGAATGGAAAGTTGGGCGAGTTGGTATGCGTTCATTTTGGGTGGAAAAAACAGCGCGAAAAGGACGGAAGACAAAGAAGAAGGAAACCACACGGACGAGCGCTGACTCACAACTATTTTTTATTCAGAAATAACAGACATTTATATTTAAAAAGTCACATGACCTGACGTCACTCGCGCACATGCCCAGAAATACAACAGTCTAAGACTATATCATGAGTCAAGATTAAAACCTTACAACGCGATTTCAGAACTCTGTGATTAACCGAAAAAACACGAGACAGACAAAGGTACTAAAAAAAAATACAAATCACGTGCTGTCAAGAAAAGCGACCTCTTTATCGACCATCAATAAGGAAGGCTGACTGGTGCATTCATCCCGTCTTTTCCGAATGTGACATGCCTCAATGAGCTCCCTTGTCGTCTTATCTCTATGGCGGAATAAAATACGTGTGCGCGCGACTAGAGGTCTGCATACTTTCTTATTTTCAATCTTCCATGCTTCGCAGTGCTCTCTTAGATGCGAATAGTTTGAATCTGATAGTGAACGAAGATGCTCCCTAAGTCGAATATTTATACATCGGCCGGTCTGTCCTATATATAGTTTTTTACATGAAAGAGGAAGTTCATACACAACTGAACATGCGCACTCTGCACACCTTGATCTATGGGAAACCAAACAAGAGTGAATGACATTCTAAAGGTTTTTCAATAATGTGGTAAAGGACTGTCCTTCACTTTCGAGTTGCCGTCAGAAAATGCACTGCAGTTTTTAAGTTTGAAGTTGTTTTTCAGGGAAGAGCACATCTGCTGGATGCACTCACCCCGATCCCAAAAACCGGTGTTAAGTTTTACCTCGGGGCACTCAAAGCTAGTAAAGAATGGAATTGCAATGACTACCTTACGTTCAAGCCTCACAAATTCATGCCATCACTGCATAGCCGACAGTCTGATGTTACAAGTAAGTAGATTAGAAGCCGCAGGGTTTCCACAGGGGGTGATTTCAGCAACTTGCGAGAAGCTGGTGAGGGTAGTGCGAAAAGATTTCTTGAATACAAAATTGGACAGATCAGGAAACAAATTTGCTGTTATTCCGTATATGCACCAAACGGCTCATAATCTAAAAAAGGTGGCGGGCAGATTTGACGCGAATGTGGTGTTTTCTGCGCCACACAAGTTGGGGGGGCTTTGTCGCATGATAGGGAACCGCCATGACAATATATCAAGAATTAGCCCATTTCGTTGTTTGGTTTCCCATAGATCAAGGTGTGTAGAGTGCGCATGTTCAGTTGTGTATGAACTTCCTCTTTCATGTAAAAAAGTATATATAGGACAGACCGGCCGATGTATAAATGTTCGACTTAGGGAGCATCTTCGTTCACTATCAGATTCAAACTATTCGCATCTAAGAGAGCACTGCGAAGCATGCAAGATTGAAAATAAGAAAGTATGCAGACCTCTAGTCGCGCGCACACGTATTTTATTCCGCCATAGAAATAAGACGACAAGGGAGCTCATTGAGGCATATCACATTTAGAAAAGACGGGATGAATGCACCAGTCAGCCTTCCTTATTGATGGTCGATAAAGAGGTCGCTTTTCTTGACAACACGTGATTTGTGTTTTGTTTTTTTAGTACCTTTGTTTTTTAGTACCTTTGTCTGTCTCGTGTTTTTTCGGTTAATCACAGAGT